>NW_027526203.1:416533056-416780445 GCF_048455015.1 Haemaphysalis longicornis | reverse complement strand
GTTGCGCCCCGACCGTCATTCGATTTGAGGCGTGAGTTGCACCTTGATTATTTCCTAAATGAAACTGCAACTCACAGCTCAAATCGAATTTAGCTTGATGGTGGTGTGCGCACGGATGGGCGGGGACGGACATTGGGAGGTCCTAATGTACTCCGCACCGTTACAGGCGAGGGAGTGAGCCATTTCACTCTCGGGTGCTAACTTAACTGTACTTCAGCAGCGCATAAGTTTCCATTTGCCTTTTTTGCTTGTATGTACGGGCGAAGTCAATACGAAGCCTCCATGGGGATTTCTCAAAGAGGTCGTGGAGTCATTTAACTTTCTTACCGCGCGGTTTTCCTTCAGCATGTCAAGGAAAACTATGACGGACACTCTTATTGAAACACTATCGTTTATCGCCAGCCTTACTTAGGCCACTAGAAAAGCAATGTTTTAAAACGCGTAATGAGCATGTGTACTCCGCCAAATGCAAAAAACATTTTTCTTCAAGCTTCATTCTTCCACATTCCCAGTTAAGACATGGCTGCGCGCAAAAGGAATGCCTATTCCTTGGTCGGACAATTGTCGCCTCTGTAATCAACCAGAGACAATTGATCATTGTTTTGTGTTATGCCGGGACGCTGTGTTCTTCTGGGACATTTTGCAGCGGACACTAAAAAAGGACATTGGCATCACCCCGTACACCATTCGCTTCCTGCCATTTG
This sequence comes from Haemaphysalis longicornis, assembly GCF_048455015.1. Taxonomy (NCBI): domain Eukaryota; kingdom Metazoa; phylum Arthropoda; class Arachnida; order Ixodida; family Ixodidae; genus Haemaphysalis; species Haemaphysalis longicornis. The sequence continues at coordinate 416,779,741 of NW_027526203.1, read as the reverse complement.
AAGATGTTAATCGGGTGCCATATGACGTTTTCGTTCTCCTAGGACTGTTTAGCCTGTGAAGTGCCGCATGACTGATCGGCATGCGGAACGCCCTAGGCCGACCAAGTGCATTTTTCGGGAACAGGCGGCGTTGGTGCGGAGCGTTTATGCTGCGCAGAGTGATCCACCAGAGTGGCTGCCTCTTTTGGATGCATGCGTTTGCTTGCCTGAGTTTTGATGTTTGTTCGACTGATGTCCTTGCCCTTTGCGGTCTGTTAGTGTTTATATTGTGTGTTAAGTGTCTTTTCTTTTGAAGTTTTGTAAAATTTCCATGCATTAAAGAAAAAAAAAACGGTCGTACAATGGATAAGACGACTGACACTAACTCTGTCTGGTCTACCAGACACAGGCTCGTATCCTGCCGGTGCCTGTGTGATTTTAGCGATTGCAAATGCTATGCGCACGGACGCGGACGGACATTGTGTCGTCCTAAGGCACTCCGCACCTAATAAGCAATCCGCCGCGGGGTTGGTGCAATTGTGTGTTCTTCGTGCCATTTGCACTATAGCGCTAGAACGGTTGTTTTAGCCCTGTTAACCCCTAACAGAGCGGGTGATTGCTGAAAACTCGGCATTTGCACCGGGACATGTGCTATGCGATTGATGCGACCGAGAGTGTGCTCTCCCTACCCCGTACGCTACAGGGTTGGGAAAATTGGCCGAGCCTTGTTGGCGTTACCACGGTGGTAGCAAGGCCGGAGACAAGGCCGGAGACACTTGTGACATCGGGCATCGCACCACACGGTCGATGGGACCAAAGGGTCTTTAGCTTATTCCATGAACCATTTATTGTAGGTTCTGATTAATGCGTTGGTCTTTGTTAGCGTCAACACAGCGACTGCAACACCGACAACTCGGCAGGTGCGCTTCGGATCATGCCACGAGGTCGATGCGATAGAGAAGATATTTTTTCTGCCCTACACTAAAGATGCGGGAACATTCTTTGTGCAGTTGAGCCACCCAGGCTTAGATCAAACGATGGTGCTTGTCTACGCTGCTAAATAGTACTGTTTCGTACGACCGGTGTGGTGTGCAGCCAGTGCACCTTCTGAAGTTGCATGACGCAGAATTTCGCTGCCAGCCAGTTTCTGGCCACGGGTAATCACGTATGCACCATCACCTAAGCAACGCTTGTCTGGGCTGGATGGTGGTGGTGGTGGTACCAGCACCTGAGATGGCTCATACCCATTCGGGGGGGCGAGGAAATGGGCGCCTTACGGGAAGCAATTATGTAGTTTTTGTAGGGAAAGGAAAATATTCAAATATTAGAATGAATAAGCCGTAGATGACTATATAACTAAAAGTCAGGAGATCATAGAAAGAAATAAGAAAGGTAAAAGAGAATACCATTGAATGAAAATTAGGAAGTAAGAATCAGGAAGAGAGAATGTGGTACAGACGAAGCAGTGAGCTAGGCGCGCATGGGCTTGACAGAGCAATCCAGCAGGACCAAATGATATCTAACAGGGCAGACGGCGTGATTCTAGGGCGAATGAGTGTAACGCATGGCAAAGATCCCCGTGGAAGAATCTCAGTTCTTTCGCCCCGAATGACAAAATCAGTGTCGCAGACAGTGGGAAGATTGGCGGGTTGCATGTGCTTTCTAAGTACTTTCGCCTTATAGAGGAGAACCGTTGTCAGGAGAAGAAGATATGGTTGATCGTTTCTGGTTCATTGCAGGAAGCGCATAGTGGCGACGGGGCCAGATTAGAGCGGTGCAAGTAATAATTTAAATTTGGCACGTGACAGCGAAAGCTAGTGAGGCTGACTTTGGAAGCTCGCGGCTGGCTTATGCGTCACTTCCTTAACTATCAGAGGTGCTCGAGCTCCGAGTCTTCGTAAGCAGAATCAGGCATACTTCGAAGTAAGCACATACTACGAAAGCGAGGCGAAGTTATGAGGGTAATGAGCGGCAGAACCTCCACTACTGGACCGCCCAATGCCATTCCCGCCAGAGCATCCACCGATTCATTAAGCCAGATACCTCCATATCCAGGTACCCAAATTAAACTGCGTTCACGGAGGGAGGAAGGCGATAAAGAAGCAAAAGCTCGACGTAGGAGGGATGAATGGTGGTGGTGAAGGTGGCCCGAAAAATGGCGCATACCCACTTAGGGGGATTGGCCAAGAAGAGTTATGTTTTCATTACAATCAATCATGCGAGGCAAACTAATGGAGCAGAAGAAAGAATTTGGTCTAGGTTAATGAGAGAGAGAGAGAAAACACGAAAAAAAATGGTTGAGTTCCTCGGGGATACCTTCGTCGTCGTCGACGTCGTCATCGTCATAATCCTCATCAGTGAACCAAGAGGTTCAGTGGAACCTTTCGGTTCCGCTGAACTAAATAAGTACGCGGCATTCATCTTTGCACCGACTGGTTGCCTGGACACGAGGAGTCATCATCTGGGAACCAGGCAACCCACTCGGCAGCACATGTATAACCTCTAGGCCTCCGCTGCCACCCGACTTTGCTCCTCCACCTCCTGAGTTATTACCACCAGCCATACAGCTTCTACGGTACAAAAAAGAAAAAATACCGCCTCCATGCCCTCCCTCCTACCGGATTTTTATCGACTCTACCCCCGCTCCCAAGATCAGCCAAAATTTTCATGAACAAATATTTTTACAATGCTAGCCTAACCCCAGAGAAATTCCGTAAATGGTGCACCCCATCTCTGCGGCCTCGATGTACCTTCTGCGCTTCCCTCACACCTGCCAATCTGTAGTACCTAATTTGGCACTGTCCGAAATTTCTTGTTGCGTGAGTGGCTTGCTGCCTTGACAGGCACGTCGACGTATGTAGCACGTGAGTTGTTCTAGAGTCTGCCGCATCTGAAGTTTTCCCAGAAACAGCGGAGTTGCCCCACAGAGTTCCATCGCGAATTATTGGGAGCATATGGTAACCACGTGGAGCTGTGAACCATCGCAAGCGCCCTTGTCTCTGACACGCAAGAACGCCGTTAAGCAAGCACGCTATTTAGTAGGCACTCTGGCGAAAACATTAACCCCTAATATTCACGTCTGACGCCGCACAAGAACGCGCTTGCAGTGTTACCAGGAAACGTTTTCTGCGTATTCACCCGGCACTTTCCTGGTACGCATAACGCTGGAGCTTGTCCTCCAACGAATTAGATTTGATTGGGTAGGATTTAGTGTGCTTCCGATTGACTTAGCTAACAGAAACTTGGTAGAATTAAAACCGTATCTTAGCACACAAATATGGGGCTGTTACAGCCCATTTTATGACGGCTTTGTGCAACCGGGTGAGACTGCTGGAACGGCTTTGGGAGGCGGTAGCTTCATGTCATTTTTATCAAAACCGCGACTTCTAATTACCTAGAAATGTTTCCATGGTTATGGAACCACCAAGCGCACTGCATTCAGGAGGATGAGCACGTAGTTTGCTTGGATGGAACTGGATTACAGTAGCAGGATTACAGTCGCAGACGCTTTACGTATCTGACAGAGTTTCATATAATTTGCCGAATATCTTCTATCGTGTTACGTTTTAGCTATGAGATAAAGAAGTAAATACAATAGAAGGCGCTGGGCCAGTCTAGCTTGAATCCTTGAGGCTATGGAGAGACCCCCGAATTTTTCCCTTTATGTGCCTGACCACACTCGCGCCTTGTTCCGGACACCGCAGCTGCTACACCCCGCTTGAAGGGCCTGAACCTCATGCGGCCGTTTTGCGGGATGATAAGCTGGGTGGAGTACGGGTGCCGGGATGGCTTCGCGGTAGCCCGGCACCTCAGAGCGTCTTGTATCTCCCGAAAAGGGGCTCTGCATGCGTGAGTGCAGCGCACTCATTGAGACGCAGGGATTTCCTTGGGAAGCTGACCCGCCGGGTGCGAAAGCGCAACTTCTCTTCGCCTTCCTCCCTTCACGCACTACTCGCGAATTCCCTCGTTCATGGACGTTGCAAAGAGCAACATCCATCTGTCCCAACATCCGACATCTCTTTCCGAAGAGGAAAGAGATGTGGTATGATAGCATCAACAAAGATGATCCCGTAATTGAGAACAGGAAAACTTAAACTCCTGCTGCTGAGAGCGCAGAGGAAGGCACTCGCCGCGTCGGGCGCGAAAATAATGAAATACCTTACGTGCCTTCGGAGAATCCGTCCGCTTTGTATTTTTCATCCTGTCTGGTATGCAGAAGTGACTTAGACAAGACTGGTGAACTAGCGCAAAAAAAAAAAAAAAACAACGCGGTGACTTTGTGGACGGACACATTCCTTATGAACCATGACTACTGAAGCTTTAAAACAAGTCAGCTAAATGCTACCTTTACCGTTGACGTACGGCTGGTCAAAGCTTAAGATCGTAGGGAAATTGGAATGGTTACTTTGCACGTATTATAAAAATAGCAGCCAGAAAAGATGCCGCGCATGAAACTACACCTCATCTACCATTATATAAACGTTGTCCTGTCGCGTTTAATTGGAAGAATCTGTAGTATAACATGCTTTTATATATCAGGCTTTATTTAACTTCAGGCTTCATACGTTGCTACCATCTAAAAGGCCGCACTCAAAAAAATTCCCCAAATCTGCTTCTAAATTCTCCCAAATTTTCCCAAACCCGAATGCTTAATCACTGCTTCTACGCGAGTTAATTTGCGGGACAGGGTCGGCGGGCATAGAATATGATAAAAAAATTCCGCGGGGCACTTAAGTCTGCTTAGCTGCTTTGAAGGTGAAGGCCTGGCAATACTTAATAACACCTTCTTACAACGCGTTTGCATCGCTTTATTCGCTTTCGTTTCTTCGTCTTTTGGGTCGAATTACTTTAATCGCCTTCTTTTCTTGTACACCGTGCATATCTCTTTCTTCTTAAGAAGGACTTGCTGCTGGGCGAATTGGTCACCTTTTTGACATTTGTTTTAGCGCTAAAAATGGACGAACACAAAAAAAGGGACAGGATAACGCCGGTCCTGTCTTCTTTCTTGTGTTCGTACATTTTTAGTGCTAAAACCATGTCCCATTACGTCAGCAAGCAGACTGGCACAGGCCATGTGGCGTGTGCCAGTCTGCACAAAACCCTGGATCTAGGGGAGCTGCACAGCTTCCCTACAATCAGGGTTCTGTGTGGACTGGCTGGTGTGCACCTGCTACCATCAGGTGCCGTCACGTTCAGGTGTCACGCGGCACGCAATCCTCCTCAACTGTAATAATTTCGAGTTATAGTTTTCTGAATTTTGATAAGCGGGCACATTGCCCCTCAAAGCTCTCGTTTTCTTGTCAATCCCCCAAGTGTGTATGTGCCACGAAGAAAGGAACAAGAACAATTGCAACAACTTTTGTTCTGTGTTGGCAACTTGCGGATATAGCACGAAAGGTGATAAAGAAAAAAAATATAGCACGATTAGTAGAGCAATGGGCTCCTACTGCGAATACCTGGGTTCAAATCACAGCGGATCATGAATGTGGTTTTTATTTATTTACTCTTTACTGTGGCGGCCCTTTCCCTGATCAGATTACTATAACTACGGCGAGTTTGCGAAGAATGGGATCGGCCGCTAGGGGACCACCACAAGCATTTACGATCTACGCCGGCTCCCGTTTTTAACTGCCCGTTGCGCCATACCATCTCTTTCCGGTTTTCTTTTTCGGTGAATATTGCAACCCCTAAGTGCTCCGCTACCTAGGCACACCTCGTTTCTGTCCGTGGGTGCCCATCCGAATGATTTGTGGCGGTCTGAACACTTCACCGTGCCGGCGGGCTGCTCGCAATGATGGCAACCGCCGCAACCTGCCAGCCCCCGGGCCTGCCGCTGCTCTGCCCGCTCCTCTCCACCCCGGACGCAGCCACTCAGAGCATGGACTTCAATGAACTGAGCGGTCGCACGATTCATTCCAATGGCCCTTGGACACAAATTCTCCATACTCGCAAGAATAACAAAGCGAAGCCGAAGGCCGCATCTCCTACGCCCGTCGCTAAACCACCCGCCGCGCCAGACGCCGCTTCTTCAGCAACCCCTGCCGCCACCCGAGCCGCCCCTGTTGGTTCCGCGTCAGCTGCGGGCAGCTTGCCCGCACTCCGCCAACACCGTGTTCGCAAGCCCGTCACCCCAAGCCTCCCTGTTTCTGAGTACGTCATCGTCTACCGTCCCCGCACCGCAGGCACTGTCGCGCGCTGCTCAAACAAAGACATTGTAACCGCAAGCTTCCTCCAGAACAGTTCTACGCGTCCATAACACTACAAACACAACCCACACGAAATCTACTAGTCGCCTCAACTGCAAATGAAGACCCCGCCCTTCTGGTGAGCACCGTCGATCAACTGGCCTTCGCGACCCGCATTCTAGAATTTTCGCCAGACCTAAAACCGCTGCCCCGCTCGGTTCGCGGCGTCATACACGGCCTCGATGTCGGCATTTCCAACGGAGACCTCAACGACCTCCCGGCAGCCAATGGCCCCAGCCTACGTCACGCCAGACAACTTGGACAAACATCAGCAGCCCTGCTGACGTTCCAGGGACCCCACATGCCCTTTTACGTCAAAGTTGGCTGTCTACTGACCAGGTGCTGCCCCTACTGATGAGCAGTACAGATTTGCCGCATTTGCGGTGACGTGAGCCACCGACAGGAAATTTGCCCGTGGCCAGACGAGCCCAAGTGTGTCGCTTGCGTCACCCCGACTCCCTCATCCGGCCACAACTGCCAACCCAGCGGCAAGCTGTGCTCACTTCCACTGCCCCAAGCATTTTCTTCCTCGAACAGCATAAAAACCCAAGACTTCGGCCGGCATCGCTACACAGAGTCTGAAGACTTCACCAGCGAAGCCTTCCCACCACGTCACCCAGGGAGGCTGGTCGCAAGTGGCTGCGCCTTTTCCCACTGCTCAACATACCGACTTTCCCCCTCTACGTACTCCTGTCAACACTCCCCTTTCCCAACCTTCCCCATCTGAACTGACACTCCCCCAAGCACAAGCTAAGTTTCAACGACAACAAGATCTTTTGATACAACGAGTTGACAAGCTTGAACATCAAACGCACGAACGCCCAATCCAGATAGAGAGTTAAAATGCGCCAAATCACACAAGTCCGAACAACAACGACCAGCCACATCTTCCGAATAGAAGAAGCCTTCACCACACGGAGTAAGGCAATCGAACAACAAATCACGGCCACGAACTCAGCGATCGTGAACCTTGGTAAACAAGTCTCGGAACTTTCAGGTCGAGAACACACACCATGCCCAGAGAAACAGAAGAACTACCCTCAACTAGACGCGGAAATGGTAGCAGCTCTTGGTGTACTCCAACATGAATAGTAATTCGTAAGCCATACAAGGTCCCTTAACCATATGGAATAGGCAATGGAGCTGTCGTTCATTTCAAAGCAAACGTATCTCCCTCTTACATCTCAGGCAGGCAAAAGACCCAGATGTCATTGCCCTTCAAGAAGTGTATACCTCCCCTGTCACCCTACGAGACTATGAATCATACGTTTCACCAGCCTCTCGTCGCACGGCAATTCTGGTGGCACGCCATCTCACCGCGCAGATAGACACCCACTCCCAAATTGTCCATACGTTTAGCAAGATTCTTCCTACTTCGCCTACCATCCCTAGTATATTCCTACTTAACTTGTACAGCCCACCACGAGAATAACTCGCTTCTCTCGACTACATCATTCAACGTGCCCTTTGTCACTCTCAGAGACACCATTTACTATAATTTGTGGTACTTCAATGCCTCCCACACAACGCCGGGTTACTCTTCAGACAGACAAAATGGTTAAGATTTGTTCACAACCCCAAATCACCACCAATTATCTCTGTAGAATGGCTTGACCCCTCCCACTCAAATTGGCAACAGCGTCACCCGTGATAGAAACGCTGACTTCACCTTATAACGCAACATCCCCCCTCTCATCTGGAAACGCCTCGACGAAACCCTGGGATGCGACCACCACATCATCCAAGTCGCTCTCCCTCAGCATACAGCGAAAACGCGAATTGGACAAGCTACCCTTACCGACTGGAAAGCCTTTAGCTAAGGTCCTACCTCGCTCCCCACCACCATCACGGACCTAGATCAATGGATCTCTCAAATCCAAGATACCATATCACGACACAGCAAAACTCTCCCTTTTACCTCCGAAAACCAAGTCATTGATGCGAATATTCTCCACTTATTAGACGCCCGCAAGAGCCTACTTCGCCGATAGAAAAAAACAAAAGCACTGCAAGAAACTCCGCCGCCGGGTTATTGAGATCACCCCAGAGGAAGCCCAATACGCCTTCACGCTACATGAGCGAAACTGGGCTAACTTTTCCAACAGCTTGCAAGGAACACTTGGAACTAAAACGGCATGGCACTTACTGTGATCGCTTCTCGGGGACAAACCCTCCAAATTTGCTACGGCACATTACCTCAAATGTCTGCTTCACAACTACACCGGGTCCCAAGGCCAGCTACTCTCTGATATCAAAACCACCATATTTAGGCCGCCTCCTTCTTCTACAACAGATCATGCAGACTACTCATGAGCCCCAGATCCCACTCTCAACGCCCCTTTTGTAATTTAAGAACCTCAACACTTCCTGGCCAAGCTTACCCGGAACACTACTTCCGGCCATGACCGCTTAACGACTCTCTCCAAGCACTACTCAACTTTTTCAACTCGCAATCGACCCAAGGCACTGTTCCAGCCCAGTGGCGACATGCGGACGTAACACTTGTCCCGAAACCTCACAAACCGCTTTCCATTAACAATCTCTGCCCGATCTCTCTGACATCATGTCTAGGCAAGCTTTATGAACACCTCATTCATACTCGCCTTAGAGCCGATCTGGACGGCAACAATCTAGTCCAGCATACGATGATTGGTTTTCGAGCTCACCTTTCAACGCAAGACGTCCTGATCCAAATCAAAGAAAAGGTTCCGGACCATCTCAGCACATCCACCTGCCGTGGCATCCTGGCTCTAAACGTCAAAGGAGCATTCAATAATGCCTCCGTTTTTAAAGCACCAATGGCGGCCTTAACACCTACAACTACGTGCTCAAATTTTTAACTGGCCGGACAGCTACGGTCGGAATCGGTGACCTCCGTAACTCTGCTTTCCACCCACCACCCAAAGGCATGCCACAAGGCTCAGTAATACCCCCACTCCTCTTCAACGTCACACTTCTCGGGTAACCACCAGCTCTCGCCTCTCTCACATTCACCCCGAACTCTACGCCGACGACCTTACTATCTGGACTACCGGTGCACCAATAGGCGACCACGAAGCCTCGCTCCAACAAGCTATCGATGCCATCCTCACCTATCTGACAACCTGCGGAGTTACTTGCGCTCCGGAAAAACCGTCTCTACTCGTTCTCCGCACCCGCTTTCGTGGCAGACGACCGTCTCCACCGCCTGAGCCCTCACTCACCATGCAGGATAGACCCCTTTCCCAAGGGGACCGTTCTTCAGGTACTGGCACTTTCAACAAAACGGGGCTGGCTACGCAACTCTCACCCAACTGCAAACCACCGTTGTTCAACTAGTCGGCCTTATTCCACGAATCACTCACCGCCGTCATGACCTTAAGGAACGAGACACTGTACATCTTGTACTGGCTCTCTTAATAAGCCGCATTACATACGGCACGCCGTATCTCACACTAAAACCTGCTGAAAGCAATTAATTAAACGCCATCATACTGAGACGTTACAAAATAGCACTTGGCGATAGTTGCCTATCGCCACGTCAACAATCCGTTTCCAACAATTCGGGGTTCACAATACGCTTGAGGAGCTCGTTAAGGTGCACCTTACCAGTCAAAAAGAACGGCTCCTCCTAAGAACCACCGGTCGCTGATATAGTAAGTCGTCCTGGCTATCCACTCCGCCCCCCCCCCCCGGAAGATACCCTTCCACGCATCCCACCAGCTATCCGCCGTCACATCACTGTCTCCCACATACCCCGCCATATGCACCCAACGTATAACCAAGGCCGTCGCAACGCGCGGGATGCCCACCTCTACGTCAACTACGGACCTCGGGACGACACTCGACACGTGGACGCCTCTCCATACTTCTCTCACTCAGCCCACACGTCGGTCGTCGTCGAGTCCATGGAGCGCCTTGTCAACTGAGCTACCACCCCTACCAACATCACAACAGCAGAAGAAATTGCAATCGCCTTGGCCGCCCACACGGATCCAGAGTACATGACAATTCTGACAGACTCCCAGACAGCTTGCCGCCTTTACCAAGCTGGACGAATGTCGGCCATTGCTTTTTGCATTCTTGCCGAACGATCGACGCCAACTCCCGAAATGCGCATCGTATAGACACCGGGTCACACAGCTCTGAATGAGACGGCCCACGCCTCCGCCCGCGCCCTCATACCCCGGGCACCCTCGGAAGCTGACGGCCCAAGTGCTTCTCCGCCCATACCCCTCCGCTACGCTGACATCCTAGCCCATTTACGCCGACAACGCCAGCACTTCTCTCCACCCCATCCGAACCTTCCGAATACCGACGAGTGCATCTTACGGCTGCTGCAAACCAACACCTTTCCCCATGGCACACGCCCTCGTGCTATTTATCCTGCACAGTACTCTCCAAAATGCAAACACTGCCCATCCCCATGCATCCTATACCACATGGCGTGGGAGTTACACCTAACCCCAGCTCTACTCCCCATTCCCTACACAACCCCTGAGCAGTGGGAGGGACAGCTGGCTAGCGGCGACCTGGGTGACCAACTTGAGCTGATATCCCGGGCGCAACTGGTTGTACGTGCCCAGGGCCTCCTGGACTGAGGATGTCCCCGCAAGAGAGGAACGGCTCAACTCCGTTCCAGCTGAATAAAACGTTTTCACCACCATCGCAGAATGGGGCACTTACGGCTTTCTCCTTAAAAGGGACGTATCTGTCGTGTGGCATCAAGCAAAATGTAAAAGCGTTTGTAATGTCGAACCACTACGAAGTGAGTATGACTGACCCGAATCCGCACACTGTTTCGTCATTGGATTGCATCTGTAGCGCTCTTCCCTCAGATATTCTGAACTTATCGGCGTGTTTTCACGATGTGGTTTACCCATTTTTATTTGTAGACCAGAAAACGTTTACGGGATCTCGTTCTTCAAACTCCCCAAAGAAGTTGCGCACCCCATTCGCGTTACCGGGATCCATATTAGGAAACAGTGTAAACCACAGCTCCCAACAATCGGGCTGTCGCTAACGTCATTCAGGAACCGTAGCGACATGCCTATCCAGCAACACAGAGACCGCGGCATGGTTCCGCTAAAATGACACAAAATGACTATTCGGCGCTATGTCAAGACGCCGATGCCCCGCGTATGCTTGGGAGCCTGCACGGTCCTTACGAGTGGCCGATTTAATTTTCTTTCTTCGTGTTGCCATTGAACTATGGTTTTCTTGTATTCAATTGGGCAGACGGGGTGCCCTTTACGCCTTGCTAAACGAAGTATTCCAAGTACGCGTTGCGCGGCGGTGCGGTTTCTGGGACCTGTGACTTTTACGGTATTTTAACACACTGGCGTTGTATTTTCTAGTGTACAGTCCTTTAACCCGAAACGAAAATCGCACGCCATTGTAACGGTTGTCACATACACAACGCGTACGGGATCCCGAACAAATAGACGGGCGTGGGTTGAAAACAAGAAAGACGAACAACGGACGCGGCAGCCCAAACCTTTAATGCTCGTATCGGCACACCGGTAGTACAGAAAGGGCGCCAAATTGTGCTCTTTCGGGATTAAAGCAAGGCGGCAGGAGTTGACTGCGCCGTCGACTGGGGCTGCACTCTGGAAGGAAGTGCACTTCGCTGGGGTACCCGCACGCTAGTCGAGCTTGAGGACATTTTCCTGTGATGTTGACCGATCCACCGGGAGTGAAGAACTGGAACTGTTGGCCTTCCCGCCAGTGGCGTTTAGCCGGAGAACCGCTGCGCTGGCGCGAGACCCCGTACCGTTGTTGGAAGCCAGGGCCATGGCCCCCTCTGAGTTGGTGCGCGCCCGCTCAGAGTCAGGTTTCTCGGTGGCTAGGTGGGCCTCCTGGGCGAGGTAGAAGTCGCGGCGAACCTGGATGATGCGGCGTATACACACCCCAATGACGCAGACGCACCCAGCCACGGCCACGACCAGCACGGTCATGAACACGAGGGAAGAATGAGGACGGCTGCCAGGGAACAGAGACGCCACGTCCATCTCGCTGCTGCCTCGGTCGGTCACCGACTGCTTCGGAACGGGCCTCGGCGGAACGTGGCTCGTGCGCCGCCGCACCAGCTCACGTAGTCTATGCGTGAATGATGATGATGGTTATCTAAAATGGAAGAGGGGACGCATACACAGAAGGACTGGCCAAGTAAATGTCCTCGAACAAGAAAGCCAAAGCATAAGGAAATAATGTGAGCGTCATTCGGGATACGAAGAAAACGACCCGGCTGTCGGCCGTCCGGCTGTCGGCCTGTCCAAGCAATTGAATTCCTAATAGCATAATGTTAGCGTCATTCGGGATACGAACAAAACGACCCAATACTGCCTGTTACTTGGCCCAACCGGCTGTCGGCCTGTCCAAGCAATTGAATTACTAATAGCAATTCTTAAAGTTGGTAGTGATGAATTGAGCATATTGAAATTTCACCCGCAGGAAGCGACATCAACGAGCAGATGGGAAACTAAAGGAGTCACAGACATCCGAATGGGGAAACTAAAATTTCCTCCTCTCGCAAGGAATAATTATAAAATTTCGATTCGCGTTGGCACAGAAAAGAAGTAAGCGTAGTTTGACGGCGAAGGCCTAACAATTATCAAACACTTTGCTGCTACATCATGTTTGTATCCCTTTATACTTTTTCTTCGTCTTTTAACGCTAATTTAACGCTGCAGCTTCTTCACAGTGCGAGCTCTGCTTTACGTGCGCCCGTTACGCACATGTCTGATTCCTTTTTCGCCCAGCCATGTTTTAACTGGAGGCGTTTGCGGATGACGCTTAAAGAAACACGTTTTGGCATTTGGCGGCACGCTCATGCGCTTAACATGGTCTAAAACATTATTGTTTTGGTCCGGCAAGTATGGCTGGCGATAAAGAGGCATAGGGAACAGATTATGAATTAAAGTGTTTGTGCAATGAACCAAAGACTCTTCACCATTGTTTTGTGCCGTGTCGTCACGCGGTGTTTTATTTTTATGGGGAGGGGGGGGGGGACGTTTTGCAACGTACACTAAAAAAGGACATTGACATCACCCCGCACACCATTCGCTTCTTGCCATTTGAAGATCTTAATCGGGTGCCATATGACGTTTTTCTTCTCCTAGGATTCTTCAGCTTGTGGAAGTGCCGCATGACTGAACGGCTTGCGGTACACCTTACGCCGACCAACTGCATTTTTCGGGGAGAGGCGGCGTTGGTGCAGAGCGTTTATGCTGCGCAGAGTGATCCACTGCAGTGGCTGCCGCTTTTGGATGCGTGCGTTTGCTTGTCTGAGTTTTGAAATGGTGGCGATAGTTGTCAGACTGACGTCCTTACTCTTTGCTGTCTGTTAGTGTTTGTATTGTGTGTTAATTGTCCTGTCTGTGTTTTCATAAAATTTTCATGCATTAAAGGGAAGAAAAATGCACCCGTCATGCCCATGCACCTGTCACGGCGCACTTCACTGCTGCTCTGGAGACCCGGGTTCAAATCGAACATGAACTCAATTTATTTTCTCTTTACCGTGGTGGCCCTTCTGGTACCATTTGAGATGACGCCGACGTCGATGACGTATGACTTTTTTTTGCGTTCGATCCGACACCTAATGCTTCCGCCTTAAAAATAACCCTGAAATCTCGTTTCGGCCATCCACGTTTATGCGACAGAAGGCACTCGCCGTATGAGTTTTACGCCCGAACGTAATAAGTAGAAATACGTTTAATCTCACATACATAAAAAGGAGGTATATGCCTCACTGATTAGGAGGACATCAACTTGCTTAAACATTTAAGTTGTTGAAACAACTACGGAAACTCAGCTACTATCAGAGCCATTACCTTCAAAAGAACTGTCTGCACATCCGGGCTTTGTTTATTGGAAGGGCCCATGGGCGCTAGTATCCTCATACATTTATCTGATATCCCTCTACAGCGTTGATTAGCCTGAAAGTACCATTTGCTGACATCTACTGCTCAGGAAGTTTCAATTCACTCGGTGCTGCGCTGTTTCCGGTGTCATCTTCTAGATGAAGGGGGAAGTTGTTTCATTCAAAAAGAAGCAAAAGTAATTTCACCCAGGCGACAACTGTCTCGCTTTGCGAGGACGTCATAATGAAGGATGGGTCGGTTTAAGGGAAGGGGACAAAGAAGAAAGTGAGGAGAAGGAGGAGGAAAAACTTTATTTTGAGCCTGGGGAAAGACAGACGAAATAATAAAAAGTCCTTTTCCCAGCACAGCAAGCGCGGAAGGCATGTGAGGCGGTCCCAGAGCCCTGTTTCGGCTAGGAATATCAGGAGTGCCCGGAAAGAACATTTGCATAGGAAAGGACGGCAGGCTGGGAACAAGGGATCCGATATCCTACAGCCCTAGCATCCTAAAACAGGAGGCGGAGCGAGAGTGCCGATCCCGGATGTACGAGCCGCTGTGGCTCTAGGGCTGTGACATTTGCGCTTCTGACCTTGGTAAGGCAAAGGATTCCATTCCCAGACTAGGGAGCTGCATTCCTGATGAACGCGATAAACAAAATAAGTTGGTGGTCAAGCTTTCGGCCCGCAGCAAATAACCTCACATGATCCGACTTCGTAGCTGTCGCTACTGCGAGTTGCTGGGCAAGCTGTGCCTGACGGCGTGAGTCTCGGATTTGAATTTTTGTTTTCAGCATGGTAGTGCTTTGCATTTTCCTCATAATTGCGCATAAGCATGTTTCGGCATACCTTTGGCGTAGCTGTACTTCAGGCGCCACCATTTTTCACATAACCGTGAAGCTGCCCATTGCCCGTCGCTACATGACGACAGCTGTTGCATGAAGCAGTATAAGAACTACATAAATGCTTCAGATTTGAAAATATTTCTAAATGTACTTCCACTACTTTTTTATAGCCGGCTCGCCTCCGTTAAATACTTCACGTTAAAAACGGCAAATAAAAAACAACAAGAATAAATCATGGAAAAGGTGTAGTTATGAAGTGCTAAGCAAATACAGTCTTAATACCTGCGCAAGACGCAAAATTTTTAAAAAGAAAAATTCGGCCACCTCCACAATTGAAATGCGAAGATGGCAGAAACAGCGGAAACCGTGCAGAGTAGAAGCTACGCCAGTGATCGCTAATCAAATCCGTGAATAACTATAAAAACCTGGCACGGGAAATAGACACTACTTAAGCCAAATTGGAAATCATCGCGGCACTTTTAAGCATGTGCGGCGAAGCAATCCGATCACCGTGCTCGCGTAGCCATTCATTTCCAGGAACGCGAGCAGTACGCGCGGTGAGATCACAAGTGAGCGAGGCATTTCCGTCGCTGTTACAAGGTGTTTCCTTGCACCCACAGTCTTGTACATATCCCGTCACAAGTATTTCATGATGAGTTTACAGGGTACTTTTCTCGCCATCAGTTGCATCGTCCTTGGCATTAGCTGGCTGCGTACAAGCTGTGGGTCGCGATGGTAGTAACTACCTAAACGCGGCGGTGTCGAAGCGAGTCGCTGATTGCTTGCCCGGATTATTCGGTCTACAGACCACTTTTTTTGGGTACTTTGCATCAAATCCACAAGGAGTGGGAGACGGTAGCGACAACACAAAAATTGGCCTCGTATCTACTCCTTTTGTTGCAAATGTTGTCAAAAGACGATAGTCTTTGTAGACATTTGCCTAGGAAATGCCCCCCTTGGCTTTCCCGATGACCTCTCATGCTGTTCCTTTTCCGTCGCGCTCATCCCAAGGTAAACACACTAAACGTTTGCTCACGGCGATTTGAATTTACCGCGTTCCACTGCTACAGGCCGGCTTCCTCGATGCCAGCGCTGCCGTACGGCGGACACGCGCGTGAATCGAGGCGCCCTACTTTAATGTTTATAGAACCACGTTGCCCTACTCCACGTGCGTTCTAAGCAGAACGTGGAACCTATCTATTGGAACCTTTCGTTGCTGTTTCCATTTGATTTCTTAAATGCCGACAGTAGTTATAGTAGCGCGGGCAACAGGAGGCGGCGGTTTTCTGCAATAGATGTAAAATATCATTTGCTTTCGAAAAACCAAGCATCCTTGAATGTTTTAATAAAGGAACACTAAATATCCCTCGTGTACTAATTTCCTGTCTTATATTTGCGTAATGTCTTGTTCTTGTTCAACAAAGTTGACAAGTATGAACATATAAGCCGGGCTTAGACGTTTACATTTGGTTGTGAGTATATAAGACTATTGCGCAGTAACCATTTTACGTTGGCCGGGTGGCTGAATCGAGTCACAGACAGACAGACAGACAGACAGACAGACAGACAGACAGACAGACAGACAGACAGACAGACAGACAGACAGACAGACAGACAGACAGACAAAAGTTCTGGGTTTAAGTAGCCCAAGAAAGACTATCGTCTTTAAAACACGCGGTCGCATACACACAGGAAATGTGTTGTAGCAGACGACAACACGACCCGGCGCCCTACAAGTAGTCCTCGTAGGTGGCGCTACGGTATGTCCTCGAGGCCAATAATGCACCAAGACATGGGAGATGTGCAGCGCTACACAGGCACAGAAAGAAGCTTTGTAAAAAACAAGGTTTCTATCCTAACCGGATAACATTGTGATTTATTGCTGTAAATTGAGTAACTTAAAGAGGTTAAGGGGCGGGGGAGGGGGGGGGTGTTGAAGGATCATATTGAGCAGCTTTCTTTCGCCTTTATTTTGTTCTTTCTATCCCGAGTGCGCTAAAAAAGTTTAGAAACTTTTCTATTAAATGCATTTTCAAGTATACATGTACATAAAAAGTATTTTGTTTGGTGTTTGTTCCGAGTTTGTACTCTGCAGAAAGAACAAGATAGCTGGCAAGAAGTCGTGGTGGATTTGTGTCACCATCTTTCATTCTCCGTTTGTTCGCAAAATCTGCTTAAAGTGAGTACTTATAGGAGCCCTCGAGTGTTTGCTAATGCATTTTCATATATATTCATGGTGTGACAGCCGATTAGAGGCCCCGTCACGGTTTTAATCAAGGGGCTGTGGCGCGGGGCTGATTGATTTCCGTACGCGTTGCACGCTCTACGGCGACACCTCAGCCGGGGACTCTGGCCGGTTCCCCGAAGTGCAAACTAATGGAGAATAAACAGGATGGGGCGGAAATGTGTCCGCCGATAAAATAACTAGTGACACACTGATTGGAACGCAATTTTCGCCGCTCATGCGCAGCACCACCCATTCCTTTCCGCCGTTCTTAATCTTCATGGGCACCTCTAGTCATGTTTACGGCGTGAAGATTTCCCGGAGGAGGGAAGACACGTGAGCTGACGCCACTCTTGAAAATCTGGAACTAAGAGTATTACCACATACCTAAACATGCAACAAATAATTTGTTGTAATGTTCGGCTCTCTGGAAACAAATATCCTATAGAGCAGCTTGTTGTGTTAGTTGGCAGGTCATGGTACAGGGAGCAATACGAGAGACATTCAGGCACGGAAAGCTAGAACGCAGGAACAACGCCGCCGGTATAAACATTGCCTAAAGCGCCGCCCGCTTTTCAATGGGAGCAGGCACTTAGTTCAGGCACTCATCCGCTATGTGGCGCACGTCGGCGGACGTCCCGCCATACGTCACTGCTCGCGAGTGGCAAACGCTGCAACAACTTCTACGACGTGTGTCTGTCGCTTGCCTGTAGGGTTTCAAGCAGTGTTTGTTGTACACGTTCCCCTAAAACAAGAACGAAAGCTCGTTCCTAGTTCCTTCCCAATTTTGAAACGAGTTCCCGTTACAATTTCCTTTGCGAAGGAACGCGTTTCAGTTCCACTTCGAGCATTGAACGTGTCGTTACATCTACGTTACATTTCATTTAAAAAAAATTAAAATACGGTGTCGGATAATCCTGAGGCGAAATAAGTGAGAAAAGTAAAACTCACATCGAACTACGTAGATTACACGAATATGAATACCGCCGGCAGCAGATTATCTGGAAATAAAAAGAATCCAAAGAAACGCTCCTAGACGAATTTTTTCAGGGAGCACCGGACAAACTCCAGACATGTCTAACTGCGCCCCTGATATACTAAGGTCACATAAAAAACAAATGCTTAAATTATCTCAGCTAAACATATCTAACTCACGAGGGGCTCCTCGTTCACTCTCGTTCGGTCAACTGACCGGACTCAGGCTCCCCTAAATCGACTTCAGCTCTCGCTCTGACTGTCCGAGAACACCACCAATTTAAGTTTGATTACTCAAAACCATGCCCCGAGGACCTACTAACTAACACAGACTGGGCCGCTGATTGGCCAGGTCAACAAAACCCAAAGATTTGTACACAAACAATCACGTGATCCACACTCTGATCCACACTCTCACTCCCAGGTATTCATCAAAGCACAAGTATAACAGGTAGAAACCGACCGACTAAATAAACACTGAACGCTGGCCCTCGACCTTCGGGCGGCCTCTCTCAGGTAGTGTCCATGCGGCGTGGAACAAAATTTTGCCCAACAATGACGAAATTCCTGTCCTTTGTCGACACGACGCGTGCGTACCGGGCACTCCCGTCGACCACTCCCGCAAGATCGGCGATAGACCGCGCCGTGACGAACTGCGCGCGTACTCTGTAACTTCGAGCAGTACAACATACCGAGATACTGCGGCGCGCCCATGGCTGTATTGATAGACGGTGATCCTTCGAATGACCTCACAGCGAGCGCAACTCACCCGACAACGAAGCACCGGGTGCCTTGCGTGCACTAATGCGGTAATTACCACTAAAAATATACAGATACGGTGGTTTCACGAGGGACCTGCAGCGCCGCTCGGACTTACACAACCTTTCCCCGGCAGGTAACAATTCTATCGGCTAGACGCGCATCCTGGCCTCCCCAGAAAACGATGAAACGTGAAAAGCCTTCTCGTGGCTGCGGTATACGCCGCCGCGCAAGCCAAACCGGCATAAAAGCACGCACAAGCTGCGGCCCCCTGCGCGGTGATTCTGCCCTCGATCTTCGAGGAACCACGTTCCGCTGTAGGTCGGACAAGTTGGCCAGTTTATAGAAAGAGAAACACAGTGGCGACTTCTGGATTTGGATTTTTCTACTCGAGCCTTAGCATCAAAACAGCGAAATCCTAGCGATGTAACGCTTGCAGAAGGAACGCTGTTCCTGCCATTCCTTCATAAACCTAACGAGTTACCGTTACATTTCCACCGACCATTAATGGAACGGTGGCGTTCCTCCGTTCATACTATAGTTCCGTACAACACTGGTTTCAATATCCGTTTTGCTCACATCTTAGCCGCGACGAGGCGTTAGTTCGCGGGCGCACGGGGGATGTCGTTCAACGTGTCGCTCGCTTCATACCTGCTGCATATTTGGAAAGATGGCTGACGGAGGCGGAAGTAAAATAGTGTGAGACCATGTTAATTGTTGGGTAGAGAAATAGCAAACAGAAAAACTGTATTTTCGGATGGTACAGCCATTATTTTACTGATATTTTTCTCTCTGGAGAATTTAGTGAAGAAAAAATTGCGTTGACATATTTTGTTCAAGCGCTCACTTCTACCATTACTTTCCAAAAAATTATCACGTGCTTGTACATTTCAGGAAATTATAGAAAACAAAAGGATAAGCAGCTGAGGGTCCAGTGACGTTTTCTGGTCGCTTCTACAGTACAGTTCTCAATTTAAAACTGCGTGCCGTTGCGGAATGCGAACAGCGTGGACAAAACAAGGCCGAAACGCAAAGGGGACTGAGGGGGACGCCCCACTCAGAAAATTGCGCGGCACGTGATCAAAGTAGGTAAGCGCGTAAAGCCGGCATGAGCCTGCGGCAGTACAAGTGGTTTTGCGTCCGCCATGGCATAGGCGGTTTTATCAGCGGTAGACCAAGACAGACAGGGATGGTTCAAACAAGAAGACCTAGGGACGCCGCCTGGGGAACGCTAGACAAACTGTCAACTATTTTGCATAGTTTCCGAGAAGCGGCGCTGGCTGGCGGACATGAAAGCACGCAGGAAGGCTACGGAGCGGGGAAGGGTAGGACACAGCAACAGGAGAGTGGATGTTTGCCGATTTTTCGCTCACCCGTTAGGCAATGATTATACAGGCGGCGTTGGCAGGAAGTATGTATGTATGTATGTATGTATGTATGTATGTATGTATGTATGTATGTATGTATGTATGTATGTATGTATGTATGTATGTATGTATGTATGTATGTATGTATGTAGAAATAAGGTTTGGCCGTCAAGAAAACCGGAAACAAAGGGGAGAATGGGGTAGGTCATTGAAAAAGATAAAGAAATTGGAAAGACAGAAAAAAAGTGGAGAAAAAATTCCCCCGGGTGTGATCTGAACCCACGACCTCCAGAATACGCGTCTGGTGCAATGACCACTACGCTACCGGCGGGGCTATTTTCCCCTCCACTTTCTGGGGTATTTATGTTAAGGTATTTTTGTTTCCTGCGCTTGGGGAATAGCTCAGGAAACAAAAATACCTAAAAAATTTCCCCGCATTTCCCCGAGGGGAAGAATGTGAAAGTGCGAATGCACGAGTTCAATTTGCGCGGTTCGGTAATGTTCGCGAAAAAGAGATCACACACACACACACAACTACAAAGAAAGAAAGATGCATTTATTCACAGACACCTATTTGTGTTGTCGTTGTACTTGATTGCTAGAGCGGATCTCAGCTTTGAAATTTCGTGTCAGTACTCCTTTAAGCGGGTGCATTAGCCCTTCTCACGCCTGATTCCTGGCCAATCCCCCACGTGGGTATGTGCCATGTCAGCGGCCAGGCAGCGCGCGCCCATCTCCCCCCGTTACCAAGGAAGACGAGGAGTTTCCTGGCCAATCCCCCACGTGGGTATGTGCCATGTCAGCGGCCAGGCAGCGCGCGCCCATCTCCCCCCGTTGCCAAGGGAGACGAGGAGCGCGCGCACCCGCAGCTGTTGCTATGTGGACGGACGGCGGTCGCCGGAATTCAGGGTCGCTTATAAAGTGCATTTGCACTTAACATAAAATCAGCCTCAGTTGACTCGGTAGCACAAAAGTTCCGCACCGGGACCGAGAGATGGCACCCAAAATGGTCGACAGCGCGAGAACTACAAAATCAAGGCATTTGAGTTGAAAGGAAAATCGCGTAAATTGGGGGCTACAAGCCTGGGATTGAACCCAGTGCCCGCGAAATACGAGACGTGTGCCCAATTCCGCGGCAGCTCTATGTCTCCAGCTGACAAAGGATGAAAGTAGTGAATGCGTTGTGAACGTGCGTGAAGGACATGTAGTGCGCAATCACCACACCATAAAAAAGCGCGTTTTCGTAATTCTGCGATCATACGGCGCTGTCAAAACAGATCTCGAAAAGCGATGCGAACGTGGGTGTGTGTCGGCCTGAGCTTAGGCGTAGCCTTACGGTTTGCGTGGTCAGCCGGTACCCACAACTTTACGTACAACGAGTTTGATGTCCCTTGGTCCGCCGTAAGGTTCAACGTAGCGGGTGCCTAACGGTAAGACTAGATATAGGACTAAAAAGGGAGACTGGCCAAGACTCTCGGTGACGGAGAGAAGAAAAAAGGGCCCATCTCCGCGCGAAGGGGACTCGAGTAAATGCGTCGCATAGGGGGTGGGTGTATTGCGTTAACGTTTAGTGTTGGGGGAGTTGGTGGTAGTGAATGCGTTGTATCAGCAGCTTCTTGACGTAGTTTGAATGAGTCAAGGATATAAGGCGCGTTCGTAGCCTTTCATTCTGTGTCGGTTTTGTGGCGCAGTGGGAAGAGCACCATGTACCTCGCGTTCCGCCCACAGGTAGTGAATGCGTTGTATCAGCAGCTTCTTGACGTAGTTTGAATGAGTCAAGGATATAAGGCGCGTTCGTAGCCTTCCATTCTGTGTCGGCTTTGTGGCGCAGTGGGTAGAGCACCATGTACCTTGCGTTCCGCCCGCAGCGTCGTGGGATCGAAACCAGGCGTCGGTAAGTATTATTTTTTTATATAGTGTAGGGGGAGGGGTGCGGACCTGTTGTTGAGAGCGAGAAGGGTAGCGTGATGCGGGAGAGGAGGAGTGTGGGAGAGGGCGCACCTGGAACGGCTGTTGCGGACGCCGAGGCACGCCAACGCCGGGTGACATCGTGAGTTAAAGAAATGCTCTGCATTTAATAAAAAGGCGCAATGGGAAAAGAATGATCATGATACTGCGATTTTAGCCCGCGGTACATCGAGCTTCGCACTCACGTCGCTGCCTCACCCATAGTCACCGGCGATACAGGGCGAATTGCCGGCTTAGGTGCCCCGTAATTTTACAACGCTATTTATTGCTACTGTTATTTCCTCTAACGCAACCTCATTCTATCTTTTCTCTAAATTTCTACTATACTTATTTCCCAGCTGCTGCGCCCAGTTCAGTGGGTCGAGTTTTTTTTTTTTAATTTCACACCATGTTGATGAGCGCAGCAGCTATTTCACCCTGTTTAACGTCGTGGCACACTGAGGCGCCCCAATTCATATTTTTAATTGAAAATAGGCCATAGTCCAAAACGGTGGGTCACTTTTAACGACCTACCCGATCCTAAATTTAAATACTGCGGCGCCACCTGGAAGGTTTCGGCTTTATAATAAAATTTGCTCGCGTGACTGATTTCTCCTCGGTGATTACTTTAATCGAAAACATGTCAATGCTAAAGAGGAAAATACTGGCTTATTTCCAAAGTTAGGTCTAGCCGAAAGAGAAGCTGCTTACTCCAAACTTTGCGGTTTGAAATGTTCGTTACCCCGTGCATTAAAACGGTACAAGGGTGAGCGCGGACCAACCACGCCGCGCGTAATTAGAGCTGCGGTGAGTGTTCACGTGTCCATTGACCAGCGCCTCCTTTTATGCAGCTATAAATTTTAATGCTAGCACGACGAAGTGGAAGTAGCATCATCGGAGCGCGACAATTGCCTGGCTTGGCGGCTCGTGAGCGTGGCTCGAGCAGCAGGAGCCAGCGCCATGTCTTCGTGTGGGAACGAAGTGCGCGTCGAGTAGAACCGCAACTTGGACGGGCCGTCGTCAAGCAACGCGGTCTGCGACGAACCGCTGGGCCCCCTGGAGCGGCGCGGACGTCCGCAAAAGCCAGCGCCACCCGCTGGCACCATGGGCAGCTCGAAGAGCTGCTCTCGCAGTGGTCCTCCGCACCGCTGGACGTGAGCGGATCGCCGGACTAGTGACGATGCTCTCCTGATGTGAGAACACACGCGGCCGCGCTCTCTCGAAGCTTCCCCCAACGGCAGCGAGCGTCCCAACGACGCTGACAGCCCTGCCCGCTCGGGCGTCCGACGGAGAAGAGCGCCGACACCTTCCCGCTGCCCCGGGATAAGTTCGAGCCCCGGGCGAACCCTGACGCCCGAGGCGGGAAGTGTCCTCGAGCGCTGTGCTTCCCCTTTCTGCCTTCCTGACGGCGCAGGTGAGCCTCGGGTGGAGAAGCGGCCGCTCAAAAAGCCGTTGCTCACGGCGCCTGCCGCCGCCAGAGCAGCCACGAGAGCTCTCCTCGAATGGGAAGCGGCGTTGCCATCCGCAACGTAGTGGAAACGAGGGAGGGCATCCCCGCAGACGCAGAGCGTGCCCAAGACGACAACGGCGTAGTGAGCGGGACAGAAAGCAACGAAGGCAAGTGCCCCGTGCCCATCAAACCCGACGAACGTTGCACGGACGAGGACCCTGTCGATGAACAATGCTCGGAGTCTGTGGCCAACGCCACCTTTGTCGTGGAGGTCACCGAATGTTACCAGGACGAGTGTGACGAAGCAGAAAATGCGGTGTTTAGTGCTCGGAGCGACGTGTCACCTCCAAAATCAGTCGAAGGATCTCGAGTTGGCGCAGAATATAGAAACCCTGAAGACGAGGGCGGGCAGCCAGCTCATGGAACTGAACGGATGCTTGACGGTATTGCATCCGCAGAGTGCAATCCAATACTTATTGTATGTTTTTTTTTAAATCATACTTATTTTGCTCTAGAAAGTGAAAAGATTACATTGGACTTATTCAATGCCCGCCTTTTGCCTCTGACGTTTACGCGTGTGCGTGTCACGTTTCCAAACTATCTGCTGTTGCAGGTGAAAGGCACCCAATCGCTATATATGCTGCCTTTGGTATGTCTGGCTTTTTTGCACATCCGGTGTGTTGTGCAAAAAGCCAACGTTGGAACACGTGCTACGTGGGAAAATTAAACATACAAGCAGACTCTGGTTCTGGTCTGGTACAGGTCTGGTACAGGTTTCACAAAAAGAAGAAAACAAAGAGGCGGGGGACAGGGGAAGTTTTTGGGGGTGCTTCGCGGACCCTTGATATGTTTTCGCGTACTCACGTTTGAGAAGCACTGGTCTACACATTGACGTTCTTCGCCTCGATCAGAAAAACACCTGCTGCGGTCGTGATGTGCTGTGGGCCCAGCAGCACAACGCCCTTGCCCCTTAGCCACCTCGGCGGGTTTACTTGGTAGATATGCTCTGATCCTTGATTTTTGGCTTAGCAAGGCATACTGATGCGCTTCAAAATCAGCGCTCGCATGTTCCGTTGAGCTTTTCATCTATGAAAAGTAAAATAATATTCCTTTCATGTTAGAGGTTTAATGCGCCAAAGTTAAAATTCGACTGTGGTGTGAGCCATTGCGAATATCTACCAGATGATTTAACAACGCCAAGGGTTCTTTAACGTGTGTCACAATCTGGTATCCACGCTCATTTTTCGTATTTCGCCTGCATGAGAAACACAGCCTACGCAGGGCAGAATAGACCCCCAAAACCTCATGCGTTGATGTGCGATGCCTGAGCGTGTAATGCCACCTCGGCAAGTTGGAGATACAGTAATACCTCGTTAACTCGAACTCGCATATCTCGAAAAATCGGCTAAGTCGAAATTTTCCGCGGCACCGGACCGTTTCCTATACCTCCCATGCATTTGTTGACCTTTATTTCGAAGTATTTTTGGGCCCAACTGCGGATATTTTTAAATCTTGACTGAGAGTGGAATGAAAGGTTCACCGCCGCGGACCGTTTCACAATGTTCGCGTGGTGCTACCGCGCCCAAGTGCCTGGATTTTTTTCCCGTTTAGCCGCGCCTACCACAAAGTCGATGTTTTCCCCGAACGTGAATTCTGAGCCTAGAGGCATATTAATTTCGTCAAGCAATCCGTTCCGCCAGTTTTCCAGATGCGCAGACAGATGAATTAGCAGAGTGTGAGTAACTCTGCCAAGAGGTGATAAAGCTTACCCATAACGGGGACACCGAAAGCGACGTGATCTTTCAGGAGTACGCGCTATGCGAGCAGGATGTGCCCGTGACAGGAGAGCTCACGGACGCCGAAATCGTTGAAATGGCCACAAAAGGAGGGGACGGCGAACTCGGGGGCCACGACGGCGAACCTCCTCGAGAGGTGCCGACATCTGCCGAAACGAGGAATTTGCTGCGCTTGCGGCGGAACAAGGTTGAGCGCAGCGGCGGGGAAGATCGGCTCATGCAATGCGTCAAGCAGCTAGAGGACTCCTTGCTATAGGCCTGAGTGAGACCGCAAAGTAGACCAGCATAACGCAGTTGTTTTCTGCTGAGTAAAATTGCAGTGCCACAAAACCCAGCGGGTGGACGTCTCTTCTATGTTTTTAAAGACGATAGTCTTTCTTGGGCTACTTAAACCCAGAAATTTTGGTCTGTCTGTATGTCTGTCTGTCTGTCCGTCTGTCTGTCTGTAACTCGATTCAGCCACCCGGACAAAGTAAAATGCTTACTGCGCAATAGTCTTATATACTCACAGCCAAATGTAAACGTCTAAGCCCGGTTTATATGTTCATACTTGTCAACTTTGTTGAACAAGAACAAGGCATTATGCAAATATAAGACAGGAAATTAGTACACAAGGTATATTTACAGTGTTCCTTTATTAAAAAATTCCTGGGTGCTTGGTTTTTTGATAGCAAATGATATGCGACATCTACTGCAGAAAACCGCCACCTCCTGGCGGCATATAAAAAATCACGCGGCAACAGCAACGAAAGGTTCCAATAGCAAGGTTCCACGTTCTGCTTGGAACGCACGTGGAGCACGGCCACGCGGTTCTATAAACATTGTGGTCGGCCGCCTCCATTCACGCGCATCTCCGCCGTACTGCAGCGCTGTCATCGAGGAACCCCGGCTGTATCAGTGGAACGCGGTAAATTCAAATCGCTTTGAGCAAACCTTTAGTGTGTTTACTTTGGGATGAGCGCGGCGGAACAGGAACAGCAAGAGAGGTGAGCGGAAAATCGAAGGGGGGTATTTCCGTGGCAAATGCCTACGAAGACTATCGTCTTTTGACGACATTTGCAACGAAAGGAGCAGATACGCGGCCAATTTTTTCTCTTTCAAACCTTTATGATAAGCAATAGTGTAAGCTTCTGTTGAAGAGCTGGTAAGTAGTATCGCCTTCTTTGCAAAGAACTCGATATATCATGGCAATTCGCGCACCTTAGCTTATCTCGAAATATTTCCTGGTTTTTACTATTTCGAGTTTACGAAGTATATATATATATATATATATATGTATATATATATATATATATATATGTATATATATATATATATATATATATATATATATATATATATATATATATATATATATATATATATATATATATATATATATATATATATATATATATATATATATATATATATATATATATATATATATATATATATATAATATCAGGATAGGATATCAGGATGTCGAACCGAAAACCGGGACCGAACCGAAAGAACAAATAATGGTTAGCGGTTTGCGACGAAACGGTTCAACCTTTCGCTGTTGATAACGCCGTTCAGTCAACGCCATTCGGGGCTTTTCTTTTTCACGCACCATCACTTTCGTAGTTTCTCACGCACTTTCTCCTTCAGATCAGTCGCAACACTTAAACACTGTCTGCGTTACAGCATAGGGAAAGGTATGCGCATCAATGCTGCAATGGTATGCTGCTGCTGCTAGCACGAGCAGAGTGCAAGGCTGAGCAAAGGAAATGTTACATTCTCGGCAGCCTGCGCGCAATATGAAACACTGACTTTGCCGTTCCCTCGCTGCAGCAGTGTAAGAAGAAAATGAAGCGTAAGATTGCACTGCTCAACTACGGAGGCCAACACCCGCAATGTGCATACTTTTTTTGCATTTCATAATTTTATTCTTAAAAAATTCGGCCACCTTCGCAATTGAGATACGAAGACTGAGGACACAGCGGAGCTTGTGGTCCTCACTAGCTTTAACTTGGCTTTTCTTTGGTCTACCCCTTTCTTAAGAGAAAGATGGTTAACAAGCGATGTTTTCTCCATGAAAACTGACTTAAATATCAGAATTCAAACTGCCGAAGTCCGAAGCCAAAGTTCACGTCAACTGAGCAAGAGCCCAAAGCCAACGCCCGCTCTACGACCCCAAAGGAAGGGCTTTGCTCCCAGAATGCGATGACAGCGTAATGGGATAGACGCCGATTTCATAACGCGAAGTTGACAGGTTCAATTCTCACCACGGAAAGCGTTTTCTTCTTAAGGCGTGTGCTTCCAACACCTGCTCGTTGGCTCCTCGCCTCCTCGCTGCTTTCCGTCACACTACTTGGCCTAGCATTTTTCCCCTCTCCATTTCGCCGAGCGGAATTTCCTGTTAAAGATCTGCACGGACAGAAGAAGGCGTAAAGAGCTCCGCTGTTAAAAGGTAGCACACCTGGAAAGTGTACGTAAATACCCGACAAGTGTGACCCTCGAGAGCTATTCGGTGTCTGAGCCGTTGGCTTCTGAGCACAAGGACGAGGGTCTGATTGCCATACATGGCTGCTGTTTTTCTGATGTAGAAGAAAAACAAAAACTTGTATGCGTAGAGATTTCGAAGCACGAAGGTGGTTTAAATTCATCTGCCGACTTTCAAATGTACGGTGTGCCTCATAGCACAAGAGTAGCTTTGGGGCATGAAATATGCCAATATTTTTGAGAGGTGTGTTTGTACGAGAAAATAAAAAAGTAGGGACCCACCAAGTGGATTTAAATTATCCCGCCTTGAGATCGCACATGATCAATTGCTGCTCTTTTTTGCTGTCCTCAACCATCGAATAAGCAAACAGCAAAAGGAAGATTTTGCTCTAGACAATCTTTTTTGTCCGACACTTTTACAACGAAACGTGTCATCACTGCGAAGTCAGCGAGCGTTGTTGTTCCTGATATAATCTTCGGTGCTTCAAGTAGAGTAGGGCGGACAACTTCCCGTTTTTGTCACGGATTCAAACAAGGATAATAGTTATATCGAAGCAAACAGTCAGCGCACGGTACGCACTTTTTTCTTTTGCAAGAAAGTGTATCCTTCAACCTTGCAAGCACTTCGTATTCTGTCTTGGAAGAAAAAGCCGTATTAAAGTATATTAAATGCGTAAGGCAGGCTCGTCGCGTACTGTCCCATTTGCTCAGCGCTCATCCTTTCTGCCCGTTCTGTTGTGCCGTCGTCTTTCAACGGTGTTTTTGAAGATAGACAGTCATTGACCAGTCGAACTTGCTACTCTGCTGCTCCTGCTACTTGTTCCGGAGGGTGAGTACTGTTGTCGGCAAATTAAAGAGCGTCTCTCCAAAAGTTCCATTTCATGCTTCACGCATACAGTCACCCTTACCGTTTGGAATGCCGTGATCTGTTGTAAGATTCCGCAACTTTTGCGGACGGAGCGAGGGTGGTTGTCAGGCGGTACGAGGACGTATTGATGGGGATGCACACATCAATAATAGCTATCTGAAGATGCATTCCAGTGATCAGAGCAATAATGAGTTACTGAGCGTTATTTAAAACTGACTTAAAACCCGCTATCACTTTTGTATTGTCTCCGCCTATACCTTTATTTATTCAAGCAATTATCCGTCACTGCTGCATTGTACTAAGTTACGCACATCTGCTTGACCTCTTTTCTTTTACTCACAAAGTATGTCGTTTGCTAATATGTTTAATTCAGTATCCTTCTTGTTATATCTGATGTTTTGGGATATCTACTGCAATTCAATTTGTTGTTTTTGTTGTTGCTTACATACTACACATCTTCGGAAACATTGTATTTGTTCTTATATTTCTTTACTGTACGCAATGCCATGTAAGCCGCTCCATGGATCGCCTGAGCCCTAGTCAAGTTGTTTTTAACACCTTTTAGCGCAGGAATTCATGTATATCCATCTAGATATTTTTAGTGAATAAACTGAACTGAACTGAACTTTTAACAAGCGTATTACTCAGATTCTCGAGAAAGTGACTTCTCACAAATTTACATAGGTGGTCAAACAATCGAGTTCATAGGTAGCATTTACGTGGCTGCTCTAGGATTTTTCTTTTCAAATACTACAACCAAACAAAAAAGTAGACCACTGGCATTTAAACACGTCTACTGCTAATGTACGCAGGTGACTTTCGATCACGCTGCAGGCCTAACTCTAGGGGTTTAACCTTCAGGGTGATGGGCGATTCCAGAGAGAAGATTCCCATTTCAATAAAGATGTGGTTGATCCTTTATCCATAGGAATCGGTAAAACACGAAAGTGAAATGCGCCTTCACAGGAGCATTTGAACGTTTATTGTGCATCGATATGAACTTGCACACCGCTATTTATAGTTTGTCGGTATGGCGTCGTTAGACGCATCAACATTAGACACTGGATTACACGCGCCGGAGCATTGCGTAAATCCGACTGAAACCCCAGGCGCTCGCAAACCGTGCGGACGAAACCGAACAGGTTGTCAGCGAGTCGTTTAGTGAAGTCACGGTCCGCTATAGCGAAAGGAGATAGATTTGCGGGTCGGCAGCAGTACTGTGGTTGTGCTTGGCGAGCGACTGCCTGCTGGTGGGTCGCTTGGGCAAAGGTGCGACCACATTGGTCCTGCTCCGTGGCGTGTAACCCAGACGCTTGCATTGCGACGAGCTTAGCTTGCGGAACGCGGAGGCGGCGTTCCACAAGCTGAGCGGCGTTCAACATTGGCGGCGGACGGATACACACAGCAGCTTCCGCTGCCAGGGGGGTAAAGCGAGCTCCGAGACCGTACGAACCGTGGGCGCTGACATGATACAATTCCCATGGTTGCCAGATCAATTGTATTCAGTTTTGTAAAAAGTTGTTCGTTAATAATTTAACTAAAACAAAGAACTGAAGCAAAATAGTTACAAATAATTGCCTCAGTAATTAAAACTAGCTCTACAAAACACTTTTAGTGTAATTAAGCTCTAATTAGCGAACAAAAAGTAAGTGCGTAGCTCAGTTTTGGTTTTGATTTTCTTTAAGTGTGCTAGGAAGTGGCGAGGCCCTTGCGCCTGACTTGCGCAGTGTGTGTGTGTGTGTGTGCAGTATCCAGCTCAGATCTGCGTGCGTGCAAAACGCATACAACTGGTACAACTCGGATGCACGCGCTGAGTAAGTGCCTCCCCGGGCGTTTGCGAGGCCGTCATTCGTTTCTTCACGTTAAGCACCCTCCTACTGCGCCTGAACTGACGCCGGAACAGCGATTCCGATCTGACCTTGACTACCGCAAGTTCACTACAGGCTACGGAGTGGCAGCCAGCGATTGTTCCCGTTGGAAGAGAAATAAACGGAACTTTTATAATCGTTCGGTTCCAATTGTTTTATTCGTGGAACTTCTTGCAGCTCTCCGTGCTTCGAACTTTAGGGCAAACGTTCGTGAAGGTAGAACGAAAAAATAGGTAACGAAATGCGGTTTCTTTTTCAATCAATCACAATAAGTCAACAAGTCAATGTTCTCTCCTCGCGCGCCTTGTGCGGCAAATTACTGCCCATTCGATACTGCCCATTCAGTCCCACAAGCTTTCCCGTTGAAGTGGTGGAAAGCAGCTAGAACTTGGCGAATACAGACGGAAAGGAAAACGGGACACGCCGCTGCCTGTATTTCGCATACTCCCTTGGCATGCATTCTGCCACTCCGTTGGCCTGCGATCGACCGCACTCTTTCGTTCCTGTGCTTCAAAGGGCCTCAACTCACCGGCAATATCAGCGTTTGCTCATGCGATAACGTTTTTCTTTTTTTGTGTGTCAATAAAGGTTTTACATTCAGCTACAAAGCCACAGTTCTTCACTTCACTTCGTTTGAAAAGCATTCAGCGACTCGCAAAATGTCACAGAACGGCAAACAAAGGAGCACAGCGCAAAAATGCACGGAGATCATGAGGGAGATTCATTTTTTCTGTGCGCCCCAGTACGGATCAGCTGATTCCTTGACGTCCTCGCGCATACGATCAGTCGCATTCGAGCTTGCGCGCAAGTGTTGTATGAGCGTTGCCACATCTTTCTCAAATAGTCTCAGTACATATAAGTCACACGCTAAACCGAAAACACGTCGGTTACCTACCCACACTACGCAATGCTGTCGACGCCGCCTACACAAACTCCGCCTGGCCAGCGCTCCGTCATGTTACAATTATTTCCGGCATGCTTCGCTAGCCGGACGTGGAAACGCCACAGTAGCACGTTGCCAGATTACAACCCATCGCTTTCGCCGTTTTTAGTAAGCAAAAGCTCAGCTGGCAACCTTCAAATCGTTGTATCATGTCTGCCGCTATGTGTCGTACGGTTCCAATGCATTGGCTCAGCGGCGCGCTTTCCCTCTAGAGTATATTATCTCTATGTCCGCTGCTATACGCTACCATATTGAGGCGTCAACTATCGGCGCTCACTAGCGTCATGACGCACTACTTCGCTTCACCTCTTCTAGACGGCACCACCATCTGAATGGAGAAGTTAGAGGGAAGGACCTAACGCGCGTTCGTACAGCTATCCGAACACGATTTTATGGCTGAGTTGGCAGAGCGTTTCACACCTGCCGTTGCGGCCAGACTGATCATCGGCTCGAATCCTAGCGCCGCCGCGTCAATGGAACTTTTTCTGGGGATGTCATTTGCGTGACGGATGTGACGTCTGTGACGTTTGTGTACCCCGGCATAAAACACTTTCTTGTTAAAAAAAAACGACCCTAAACAAGTAGATGACACATGCAGAAAGGGAGGCCAATCACGCACTATCCCATTTTCTCAGCGCTCATAAATTGAACTTGCTCCGCTGTTTTGTAATTTGCACCATTGCTTTGTTTTCCGAGATGTATGCGCTTTCACTGACTAGTCTAACTTGTTACCCCGATGCCACCGCTACTGGTTCTAGACTGAGAGTGCTGTTGCTAGCAAATGAAAGAGCATCTTCTCAAAAGAGTTCCATCTCGTGGTTCACGCGTCAAATTACTTTTCCAGTTTGTGATCGCATAATCTGTTATAATACACCGTGGTGTAGCGGAGGCGGTGTTCAGGCGGAACGGAGACGTATTCATGGCGGCGCACATATCCATGATAGCTATCTCAAAATGCGTTCCAGTGATCACAGCCATGATGAGTGACTGAGCGTTCACTTTTAACACCTGAAGCTCCCTTTTAGCATAATTTTGGCCTACACACTGTCGATATGGGCGCGTCTCATTATGCCGAAGTCATGCTTTGCGTATAAACTTAATTCCTATGATGTTATGCATAAGGTATTGAGATGCTCGGTTGCCTGCAATATATATTCCACAGATGGACTAATTGCGATAACAAAAGCAAGCGAGCACATGCCACTCAAGCACGTCGAAGCAGTCTGCACCACAAAGGTGCCATTGCCTTCCAGTTATTTCAAGCAGACCAAAAGGCGAGTGAGGAAAACTGAAGTGCCGTTTCTGATCAAATCAGTGAATTCCTTGAAGAACACGGAGGGCGCGTTGTCACACTTTTAACAACATCCTCACCCCCCTCCCATTTATCTCCTTCCCTCCTCCTGTTGTTCTTTCAAGTGTGGCCTAGACGGTGGTCGCCTATCTCAGCGAAAGCAGTCAGTGGCCTATTGCGGCGCACGTATGCTGCTGAGCTAACTAACACTCATTTACTTGGCCTAGTGTATTCGCACGAGAAGGCCGGAGAAAATGAAGCAACTAACGATATTCTTCACGCCGTGCGTAACGGCTTCTATTTGAACATGCTGCAACTCTAAACGCGAATATCCTGAACACTCTTAATCCAACTGCACTCAAATTTCTATTTGTCTAAATTTGATCCAAATAAGCAGTTAAAACTCTTAAAATAACCTTGGCGAAATCTTAAGCTTCGTAAGCACACAACACACTAGGTACCGTCGTTCAAAGTAGCTCCGTGCAGGTGACGTTTGCACCTGTAGAGTCGCCGAAACAAGTTCCGAGCGGCGTTTGACGGAGGTGGGGGACCTGTCCCGTGAAGCTGGCGGTTCTCAGGTGACTTGCACGCCGCTCCGCCAAGTGCAGGGACGCGTTTTCCCGGGCTTTCTCTGCTACACCACCGCGCTATACTGCTGTCGCCATCACATCTTTCAAACTAACCGCATAGGTAGCAATATCCGCCTTTTTTTTTTCAGTGCAATAAACGAGATTAGAAGCCTACAAACTATACGCGCGCTTGCGAACGTAGCAAAACTCTTTTTACTTGGAAATAATATTTCTACTTAAAAATAGCGCTACACACGCACTTGCCATACATTTGTCATTCCTATTGCATCTATCACAAAAAAAGGATATTTTATAAAGTCTTGACCACTTGCACTTCCGCGTCCAATATTTGCAATATTTGGGCTAGGCCAACGTCAGCTTCATCCCTTAGACCTGTCCGAAGTTTTGCGACCTAACTAGAGTTGTGCGCGCGGGTATAAACATTTCCGCGACTTCTGTCTCACTCGCTAAGTGAACCAAAATCAGCCTTGCTCGTGGTAGAAAATACATCCGCACAAATATCGGCTGTCGTCTTTGCGAAGTGCGAAATCTAATACAACTGCTCCTCTCAAAAACAATAAACTTGACTTTTTTTTTCAATTCCCAAATGAAGTATTTACTTTTGTAGAGCGCTAGATTTAGTTTACTTGAAAGTAGAAAACAGTGGTAGATAGGTTATTTTTTCGTGTTTTAGGGCATCGTTTAGCTGTGGAAGCTGGCTTATAGTTTTATATCCCTTTTCTAATTCTATTATCGATTATGCAGCTAGACCAAAAATACTGGGCTGAAATTCACGAAGCTGTTTGCACGTAATCTACAGTAAAAATAGTGATTGAGCTCCGCCCGCCTGCGGTTTATTCCCTTCAAAGAGAGGCTAACCAAAGCTGCTTTTCTATATCGTACGAGCAACTAAACTCTAAGAAAAAAGGGTGTGGTAGTTTCTCCTTTAAGGGTGAAACAGGAATGTATCATATATTGCTCCCTAAGAGGTAGAAAGATTCTCTCTTTAAGAGGGAGGAGCGCGTTTCTACCCCTAGGAGTGGAGGAAGATTTCCCCCTTTCGTGAGCTAATGGAGGAGCGTTCCTCCCCTGGCAGCGTAACCCGAGCAAGGCTTGTCATGCGAGAAAGGCCTAGCGAGCTGATCGGTTTGAGGATCGAGGAAGTACAAATACGCAGGTTACTGTGGTTTTGTGCGCTTAAAATGCACTAAAATAACCAAGAAATTACCTACCGAGAACCAGAACTGCGGTTAGCAAGCGATGTCGCCAATCGTATATGCGCGACTTCTTGCACTGTCGTCTCGCTGCGCGCCTCGCCTACGCGTTCAGAGCGAACGCGCCGCCGTGAACACAGTAGAAGTAATACCGATTGCTTTCAAAATGCCGCCTTTATTTCCGAAAGGCTCGTAACCTCGCCGTTCTCCGCACACGAGATCACAAGCATCCAATGCGGCCGTTTGAGAACAACCAGTTGTTGTTAGTCGTCTTACCTTGCTACAACTGCTGCATCAAAACGCGGATCGTCTGCAATCGTAAATCTCAGCGCAAAGGCAATGCAGGCAACACAAAAAACGTATCCGTCGCTGTCGCATCCTCGGCAATGCTCGCCCTCTAGCCTGCTCGAAGTAAAGCAGTCGTAAACGTTTTAAAATGACCGATATATGACGCAAAAAAAAGTAGGGGTGGGGTGCTACTAAGCATCACCATCAGTGGGCACTTACATCAAGGCGCTTCCTTCGTTTCCTTTATGGATAACGTATATAATTATAGCTAACATCACGAGGCAGCATGTGGGCGGGCACATATTGGGAAGAAACATAGCACAACATAGCGGCATACACTTCATCATTAAAGGCACTGCCAACGCACAACACACGCAACACACAACATCGCAAGCATAATACACGTATAACACCACCACATATAGTACACTTCTAACATGTAGTAAAGAGAATTTATTATAACCCACATGTCAAGGCGCAGCGACTAGTGATAACAGCGCTGCCCTAAGTACAGAAAATTATCCAATCAGTTTTCATGTAACGTGGTCATTCTACACACTGCGCAAAAATGTTTGGCGTGGGCAACAAGCTACTGCGAATGAAATCACATAAAGTCCACCAGAGTTCAAAGAAAGAGTTCATAAACTATACTGAACTCAGTACGGCACTAGGGAAACGCTCAGGATGTTGCTCCTGACCACTATAAAGCGCGTAGACCAACGCAAAAGGAAGGCTTCTTCCCCTAGAGCTGCCAACTCATGCTCCAAATGACTCATGAGAATCGACCGGACACGCCACAGCAGAGGGTACATTGCCCGTTGCGGCCGGGCTCGAAGACATGCAGCACCACGATTTCTCCACAAAACGAAAGCACCAGCGCAGATCAGAAAATTCACTAACACATCATTTGAACGAGTGTTCATTCGAAGTGTGAGTCCGAACATCCGGCTTAATACAGTCCAAAACGTTGCCGCTACACGACAGTGAAACAAGGCATGTTCTAACGTTTCAGTGTGGCCGCAGTGTGGACACCGTGCGGAACGCACAACGCCGAATCTCGCCAGACGGTCACACGTCGGGAGAACTTCCCAGCCACGTAGCCATCCAAAATCCCGAACATCAGCCGGAAGTGCCGCCGAAGTCAGCTGATGCCACCGGACACCGCGTGACCTTCCTATCTGTTGGTTGTCTAATTGGGTTATTGCCAATTTTTCGCACAGTTCACTTGCCGTACTTTCCCTAAAACTTAGTCTTGGCAAGGAAGACTGGAGATTTCGCAATGTTTTTATAACGTACGCGTAAAATGGCGGCGGCTGCTCAGCTGAAGGACCGGCGATGTGCGCGTCATAAAATAATGACCGGGAAGTTCCCAGAAAGTACTGGAGCAGCGCCTTTCCTGGGTACTCGTCTGAGTCCACAAGGTCGATCACTGCCCGTACCGCCAGCGCGCTGCTCATAGTTTGCAAACAAGGCAGACTAAAACCACCCATTGACTTGGGCAGCCTCAGCAGCGCTCGTGACACTGTTTCCGTCTTGCCCGCCCAGAAGAACGATCCAAGCTTCGTTGCGAACTGTCGGGTGAAATGGCGCGGCGGTTTTGCTACGCGTGCTACATAAAAAAGCGCTGCCGAGACGGACGACTTAATTATGTAGCTTCGCTCTGCAAGGGAAAGCCTGAACTTTCCTGCAACTGCAAGACGTTGCTCCGCAGTCTCAAGGAGGCGCTTCCACGTACTACGCGCCACTTCACCCGAGGCATGAAAAACCACACCTAGTACTCGAACACCCGTCACCCATTCTACGTCGCCCTCCAAGCCAGACGCAAATGTGCCGAAGCGCACCGCCATACTTTTTCCCCTGTTCAGTCGAGCTCCAGACAGCTCACCGTACTCCTGAAATAGCCGCATAAACGCTCGGTAGCTGTCCTCGTCCCGAATGAACAGGGACACGTCGTCCGCATACGCGGACACTTTAACTTGGCCTATGCCTGGCAACGGAAAGCCGCGGATGGCAGTGCTTGCATCAACACGGCGCAGCAGTGGGTCGAGACAAATGACAAAAAGCAAAGGTGACAAAGGGCAGCCCTGCCTTATCCCACGGGTGACAGAGAATGGACTACTTAAAAGCCCGTTGACAAGGATTCGGACGCTGACGTCCGAGTACAACAGCTCGAGCATAGCGACAAATTCTGGCGGAAAGCCGTATTGGCGCAAAACTCCCAGCAAGTATCGGTGCTCCACTCTGTCAAAAGCTTTCGCTTGATCGAGAGAGATGAAGCACCCAGAAGCGCTAATCTTTGTCGCGTAACAGAACAAATCGCGTGTCAATGCCAGGGACGAGAAAATTGTGCGACCTGGTACGCTGCACGTTTGCGCTTGGCTTATGATATCGGGCAAAACGGTACTGGTGCGTCTGGCCAAAATGGATGCTACAATCTTGTAGTCAGTGTTCAGTAGTGTAATTGGTCGATACGCCTGGGGCTGCGTAGGATCCCCGCCTGGTTTTGCGATCAAGATGACACGGCCTTCACGGAAGGAGTCAGGTCGCACTCCGCGCTGAAGAAAGCCGTTCACCATGTCGAGTAGTGCACCCCGAATTGCCGGAAAAAACTTCTTGTAAAATCCAGCAGGGATACCGTCAGGCCCAGGCGCCGACGCACCGTTCAATCTCTTAACACACTGACTCAACTCGTCGGCATCCACAGGAGCACACAGCAACTCAACCAGGTGATCTGGCACGCATGGCAGCACCCCACAAAATGCGCTAAGCTTGTCCTCGAATTCCTCTGCATCCCAAGACACGCTCTCGGACGAAAAAAGGGTGGCAAAATGTCCCACGAATACCTCGGCTATGTCTTCAACCCTCGTGCTAACCGAACCATCGGCGAGTGTAACTTGTGGAACAGCGGCCAACCCAACCTCGTCAAGCGAGCCAGCTCGAATATGCCGGAGTACGGAGGGGTCCGATACAGGCCTGCCCAAGGTCTGCGCACGGCTTGCCGCTTGTGATGACTGCCGTAAGAGGGACTCGTAGCGTATTTTCAGCAGGTTGACATAGTCCCGCATCGCGAAGGTTAAGGTGCCCCCTCTCTGTACGATGCGAAGTCTCCTCAACGTGTCGTTAAGCGCGGCCGTGATACGCACCTTACGCGCACGACCCTCCTTAACTAAAAGCACGCGCCAGTGGTCCTTTAACTCATCCCAAGGGAGAGAACTGTACTCGCACAGAGCAGTCAACGAAGCCGTTAGCGCTGCAGAACTGTCCCTGTCGGTTAGCAGACGCTCGTCCATCCGCCACATCTGGTGGCAGGGCGTGCAGTTGCCAAGGTTAAGCGTTGCTAACACAGGCCGGTGATCGGAAACGCGACGAACTCCAGACGGGAAGGAGAGGACGTCACAGCATTCCACGTAGCAGCTCAGCTCGGGCGGAAAATAGAACTTATCTAGCCGACTACCAGATTGTCCTCTTTCCCAAGTAGCGATAAACCTGTCGCCGTGAAGCTGCACCCACGCGTCGGAAAGATGGAATTGACCGATCAGGTCCTTCAACGCCCGGGCACCACTATAAGGCCGACCTTGCCCACGTCCCCGCACATCACGCCGAGGGTCGGTCACACAATTGAAATCGCCCACCAAGAATGTTGGGTAAGGTTCGAGCATGAACGCGTCCAGGGATGCAAAAAAAGAGGACGAGTCAGAGTGCTGCGCAGGTGCATACACTACAACAGCTCGCACGCGACGTGCGAGCAAGAAAAAATCAATGGCAAGAACGCGCCCTCCTATCCCGAAGGTACAATGAGCCTTGCGGCGCAAGCTCTCGCGCAGAAAGACGACGCCTACGCCCGAAGACATCCTGTCTGACAGGGTAAAAAAGGCTTGCACGCAAAAGCGCTCGCGAAACAAAAGAACGTCGCGTGGAGTACGAAAGTTGCACTCCTGCAAAAAGAGAAGGTCAACGTGTTGCGCCCGAGCATAGTGCATCACCTCCCTCTGTTTGTCCAAGTCCCGAAAGCCCTGAACATTCAAAGTAAGAAAACGCACCAGCATAAAGGTGATAAGGGCACAACCCACGTTAACCTTCCCATCTTCAAAACTCACTGTCGTCGGAAGGCACGTCGACTTCGACGCACAGTTTCTTGTTATCGTCGGCATCATCGGTGTCCGCTGAGGACGACGGCAACGTCCGCTTGGACGCATCTAGGCGGTCCGGTGGAGAGGGTCGGGGAGGAAGCAAGTCGTGCACCTGGTTGATCGGGTTGACGAGGCGAGGGTCGGTCACAACGAGGGATGGGCCAGCAGTATGAGGCTCCTCAGTGCCGCCCGCATCCCCTGTGGCCGTCGAGGAAGACAGACTTTGCTTGGTGGACGCTGCGAGCCGCTCCAGGAGAGATGGGGAACCTTGCAGATCGGCGACCTGGCTGACAGGGTTGACCAGATGAGGGTCCGTGACCTTCGGTGTAGGCGCGCCACTGGAAGTGGACGTACTGTTGCCAGCTACAGGCGATTTGGAGGTGTGGTTAGAACGGCTCACCGCTGCTTTGCCGCTCGTGCCGGGCTTGCTGCGTTCCTTCCGGCGGCTGCGCGCGCCGCTCGAGGAACCAGGGAGAGCGATGTTGTTTTCCTTTGCACGCCCTGGCTCGCGCTGAGGCTGCTCCGCGAGGTCACTGCGCTCGGCAGAGCTGGAGCTCGTGAAGTGGGAGGCATCGGTCGAAGACGATGAAGTGTCTTCTTCCGCAGACGGCACGTGCTCTTATTATCTCCCGAATTAGATACGCGCTACCATACTGCACTCTCACAAATCAACATCACGAGAGGATTAACGCTCTCATTCGAAAGACGACTAAATTTGCTTTAGGTGTTCCTATCTGCACGGCGAACACCCACATAGAGAACACGGGGCTCTATGTTACGTGCAAGGAAATCATCGCGGCCCATCGGCACAATCAACTAATACGGCTTCGGAACACCCAACCAGGCAGGGAATTGTTAAGTTCTTTGGGATTTTCCGCTCATCAGGCAATCACGGCAAACCTAGCCATTCCCCGCGAAGACCATGCCCGCATCACTGTAGCACCAATACCTAGGCACATGGTGGCTCGCAAAAACGACGAAAGACGACAAATCCGAGCCAAATATTTTTCGAAAAAGATCACTAGAGCCCTTGATGAAAAACATGTTTTCACGGACGCGGCATGCCACCCTACTAAGAACATCTGGGCCTGGGCAGTAAGTACGTGCGAGGCTCGCTTCTCCTCCTCCGACGTATGCCCCTGCCTTAATAGCACAGAAGCAGAAACCTACGCTATCGGAAAAGCCATTGTCCACCATGCATCCCCACACAGTCCCCTTAACATCTATACTGACTCACAAGAAGCATGCACCCGCATACTACACAATAACATTCCACTTAGCGCACACAGCCTCTTTCAAAACATCAAAGGAGACGTAAGGATTTACTGGGTGCCTGGTCATGCCGGGCTGCAGGGCAATGAAGGAGTCAACCAGCTCGCCCGTGACACCGCTCTCCGGGCTCCCTGCAGCCGCAGCCAACCCCAGGAACCTACGCCCCCGAAACCCATTACTCTTCAAGACCTCCGCCATCACCCTAACTCGTACGTTCGCCCACACCCACAACTATCGAAACACGAACAAGTACTTTTTAGGCAAGCGCAAATGGGTACCCTCTTAACCCCAGCCAGAGTGGCCCTCTACAACGGAACGCCAACCCCCAGCTGCCCAAAGTGCTCCAAGGCCCTCAACCAGGACCACATCTTCGAAGGATGCAGCCCGTTCCCCGGAGGGAGAGCAGCACTCCAATCACCAGCCCTAAACGACCAACGCCGCCTTGCAGATTTCGTAAAGAAATTTGTTAGAGGTGCCCTGAACTGAGGGTACCTAACCCGGCTGGTAGTTTCGCAATAAAGCTTTATTCATTCATTCATTCTTCCGCAGGTGGAATCTCGTCCTCCGAAGGCGACAGGCAGCTCTCGTGTTCCATTTCTTGGCTGTCGCTTGTCGATTCACCAATCGTCGAGTTGACGCCCAGAGCAGTACCTTCGCTTGAAACCTCGGCAGGCTGGCTCAAGGAGGCCCGGGGTAGCTCGGGAAATTCGCTCGTACTCTCGAGAGCCTGCTGACTGGAAGGTGCGGGGGGCATCTCAGCGAAATTGCTCGCAGCGTCCGCATAGGAGCGGGGCCGCAGGCAGTCGGCGGTGGCATGGTTGCCCTTGCAGCGGCGACACTGCGCATTGCAGTGGACGTCATCGTGGCCGTACTCCGAGCAGCGGCCGCACCAGGGGGTCTTGCAGGCGCTAACTTGGTGGTCGGTCTGGCTGCAGCGGGCACATACCCTCCGCACACCTTTGTACTCAAACTGGGCCTTGAACCCTCGAATCTTCATGAAGTTAGGGACTGCCTTGGCCATCTCCATCTTCACCACAGGACACGAAACGCCGTTCACAACTACGGCTCCTTTCTCGGTGAGCTTGCGAGCAGCAGCAGCCGTAGCCGCCACCGCGCAGAACTTGAACCCACCCTGGTGCATCAGGGTGTCCAGGCCATAACGACCTACGATTTCCTCGAGGGCATTCACCAGGTCATCCACGGTGACGTCCTTCGGGGCCGTAAAGTAGAAAACATGTGCCTTGGGTGGTGGCTGAACAACCTCCCAAGAAGCCATGATGACGTGTCCTTGTTGTCCAATATGGTGGTCCAGCGGTCAGTAGGGAGACGGCGTCCAGGAGGAAGGGGCTACCCCAACGTAAAACGTAGGGCCGCCCCGCTGCAGTCACGTAGAAACCAAGAGAACCGTTCACTGATGACGTGTCCTTACGGAGCACAGAGCCCCATGGCGGTCTTAAAGTGATGCCGATCGTTATGATCACAAGCCACAACTAAACATGATCACAAGCCACAACTAAACATTGAAACGCCGACGAAGTATTTATAACCCTGATCGCCGAGAATGCAGGTAGGAACAATGAGATCGTTGCTTGTTTCGATAACCCCCGGCAGTGCGTAAGCCTTAGGTGGGTTTTGTTATTTCATCAAATGTAACCCGTGCAATTGCAAATTTTTATTACTTTGTCGTTTTGTAAAAAGCAGTAAAATATCTCAAAGAAGAAAAAATGTTTCACGAAACAGTACGGCGGGTATGTTTGGGTAATGACACTCATTGCCTCGCCTTCGCTCTTTTAGCGTAGAGCGCACCGCTGGTCTTTCAACGATTCAGCCAAGATGTTACCGAATGGGGGCCTTTTGTTGTTGGTAATTGATGCGTCAATATGCTGCGGTCTGTGCTCGTTGACGAAAAAAAGGGGCAGTTTACTACCATCGCTGACCTCTGTTACCCTTGGGCGTCAGTATAAAACGTCCACAAATGCAGTGGTAACGTTGAACAGGGCGCAGGCGAGTCGCACACAGCAAGCATGCAGCGGTGCCAACAGAATGTGCTTCAAACACACGGCTTACGAGCAGTGCGTTAGCGTGGCGAGCAGATGGTATTAATAACAAAAAGACGGCGAGAAAACAAGCAAGCAGCACACCGCAGGGGCGGTGTTGCTCGTAGTCGTCGTATGCGCCCGATCGGCGAAAGACACAGTGCAGCGATGAACGGTTTCGTTTTCGGCGTCGGCGCCGACAGCAGATTGCAGACTGCAGGGGAGAATATTTCCTCCCCCGTTTCGGTGTTTCGTAGAGGCCGTACAGAGGGCGCTGCGTGTAACGAGCTAAAGGGAGAATCTCGTTGCACCGGTGGAGAAAACCCTCGATTTTCTCCCTTTTTCTACCCTTTTTTCTTAGAGTGTAGCTTTGTAAATCAGGGCCCGCTTTTTTATTCGCAATGCGAAGGATTACTACAACGGCAGTTATGCTGAAGCAAAAATAACTGTCGTAAGGTCTACTTCATCTCGATAGATAGCAACGCCATGTCGGAATTGCGCCTAACTCCATTATCCTGGGCAAACGTTAGTGGGAGTTCTTCTGTAGAAATGACAGTGCGAAACGCGACGCTACCACGCGCATTTGAAGGCCGCGTCGAGCGGCCGCCGGTTCTAACGCGACCGCTTCCGCTCCATCACGTACGATCACGTCCGGCCGCCGGTAATGGGCGCCTTTTCTCTTCAGTTTAGGTTCCGAAAACGCCAATGTCGTGAGCCGTTTGTGTGGCGCGCGTTCATGTTCGAAACGTAGTATTTTTTACTTCGCACTCTTTCTATGTGTACTATAAGGTGACATTATTTTTACGTTGTCAAAAATTTGAGTGCAGTTGGCCTTTAAACGCTACTAGCATTCTTGGTATGCTTCAACCAGTCTGTCCAGTTTTTGAGTGCACACATCCCGAACACTGCTACACACAATGGCAACCAGTGCCTGTATTGACACTAAAAACCGCGCTCGCAACCAACATTGACGGAGTCTCCAAACAATTACTCTCTTCTAACCTTGGTTTGTAATATGTCCTCCCCATCTCGCTTCCCCTTATAATCAAACCAAGGCCTGGGTCCCTCAAAGGTGGTTCATTTCTTCATTAGTTTGCTTATTGATCAATAAGCAAACGTGTCCCACGTAAGCCTGTTATGTGGTGATTTTATTTCTGTACCGTAAACTGTACTGTGTTGCGCGGCTGCAAGTATGCAAGTTTGTATCACTCCTGTCTTGGCCACCAAGCGGTGGCTGGCAGTACGTATTAAATAAATAAAAATAAATAAACGTATTCGGGTATTGATCAGAAAATTCAAGGCACTACCGCGTCGTTTTACAAAGAATCTTTATGTGGCTAGGCAATGTTTGTTTTTGATGAGTCGCAGTTGCAATTTTTTAATTACATTGTGTTAATGATTTTATTGTATGTTGTATCTTAACGTCTTTGTGCTGTATTTT
The DNA here is from genome assembly GCF_048455015.1 of Haemaphysalis longicornis. NCBI lineage: Eukaryota > Metazoa > Arthropoda > Arachnida > Ixodida > Ixodidae > Haemaphysalis > Haemaphysalis longicornis. The sequence goes on along the minus strand of NW_027526203.1, from coordinate 416,735,931 downwards.
TTGTTGTTGTTGTTGCTTTTTATTTCTTTGCTCTCACACCACTCCCCTCTGTAATGCCTTTGGCCCTGAGGGTATCATAAATAAATAATAAATAAATAAAAGGACAATCCGACGGTCCAGTGTACGCAGAAAACGCAGTGTACGCAGATCTCCACCGGAGCACCTACACGCGCATGCGCGACAACAACTAGGTTGGAGAGGGGTTAGAAGTAATTGGAGAGAGATTGGCTGGGTTAATAAATGACCCAGCTACACTCTCATATGTACGGCGCTGGTAAGTGGGAATGGTGCATCGGAGGGAACGACGAAGAGCCTCTTACAGCACAACACGCGCCCAGCAAGCTACTGCGAAAAGCACAATTCAAGAAATGGGTACGTCACGCGTCATACGTACTCCCGAGGAGCAGGCATTTTACAATAAGCGACGTCCCTCGCGCAGGAACGGGGACGAGCTCGTCTACGCCGTGCCGGTGTTGCAGCCCGCGGGCACAATAGCAGGCTGCAGTTGAACCTTTACTCTGCTAGATCCACAGCGAATTTACATGTGCTGGCAACTTTAATGTACATGCCACAAAGTAACACACGCGTAAACACCGGCCGAACGTCACTGATTTGCTTATTAATGATCTGTACGGAGTACGTAGGCGCATTTATTTATGCTATATAAAACTTTGAGAAATCCAGTCTCAACAATGATTTCTGTTTCGAATCGGTGCAGGGTGCTACGGCGTTGCTCTGTGCACGCGAGATACACCGGCTGTGTTTTGTGCATTGCGGGGAAGTCTCGTGTGTGGCAGTGAAGCCAGTTCATCAAACATGTTTCGACATGCCAGTGTCTGGCTGCCGCGCGCCACTCGGGGCCGGTGATTCATGTTCGCTCCTTTCCCAAGAACCGGCGGAATCTCTTCCGCTGATACGTGTTCCAACCAGCCTTCTTGCAAACGACGGCCGAACCCGACAGCGTTTCGGGTTCCGGGCAGTGGGCACAGGCGGGGGAGGCGCGTCGTCCTTGGTGATGCAGCACGGCCGCCACGTCGCAGCAGTTCAGGAAAAAAAAAAAAAAGAGAGGAGGAGTGTTTCCCCAGGCCCGCTACCTTGAGGAGCGCAATAATGGAACCAAAACTAGAAAAAGTTACATCGGCCTGGTACAGAGCTGCGGGTTGCCATAGGATCCCGAGTTGACAGAAGCAAAATGAGCTCGATACTCCCAATTGTTTTGCGATATGGTCTCCAGCCATGCCCCACGCGTCCGATCTCTTCCGGTAATAAGCTTGGCATTAGGGAAAAAAGCTTTGCAGCGATAAATGCGTTTACACCGTCGACGAAAGTGCTGGGATGGTGAAGGCGCTCTGCCACTCGCAGGTTGAACGATCGATGGTCGTATGAAGTGGAATTTGAAGTGAGGGCTTCTTGTTTAAATTAATGCACTCGGTGACAAGGACTTTTCAACAACAGACGATCAAAAAAAAAAAGAGTAACGCAAGCGGCGATGATCGTCCGTAAAAGTCATCGTGTCCGGCGGACCGCAGGCTCGTCTGCTGCAGTGCGCCGCGCTTTTTCGCGCCTGCGCATTTATGCGTGCACTTTTATTAAACACTGCTGGTTTGCGTCACCGTTACGAATACGGGTAGCAGCGCTAGCTTGTCCTTTAAAGCAAAGCTTTTTACCTCTACCCCCCAAGGGTTCTTTCGCGACCGTTGGTGTCAACAGAAAACTTCCGCGAACAAATAAAAGAATTCACTGGCGCCGCCAGGAATCGAACCCGGAACTAATAGAGTACCACAGCGAGAGCCCGCCGTTTTACCGATTTAGCTACGAGCCCACGCGGGGACAGGGAAGGCAGGTGGTGCACTCACCGAGCGTATCTACGGGTTTACCCCCTGCAGTCTCGCTGAATGTCACGTGATAGCGTCAGGCGACCTGTCGCGCCGATGTGCGCTCCGCCCACGGCACATCTAGCGGCCCTGCGCGCGCCTTGCCGGTGTGATAGAAATTACAAAAATTAAGGGCGCTCACACCAACTGAAGGCTAGTACGCCAATGTCCTAAAGCCTGTGACCTCCAGTGTTCACGTAAAAGATCAGAGCTCCTTGTCGTCCGCCTTCACACCAAACGGCACATGAAGGAACACATTCAAATACCCTTTTATGCATGGAGGAAGAAAAAATTAGGAGACGGCATGACGTCACGCAGCTAGCCTTCGCAAGCCCAGCTTCTCTGAAGGCACTCCCTCCGTCGTTTCCCTTTCTCAGCCGCCGGAGTCGGCCCAGCACGTGACCTCCATGGTCGGCTGGGCCGGCGGCGGCGGCGGTCTCCGACTCCGGCGCATCTCTCGTGTTTGGTTGGCGGTAGCTTTCCCCCGCCTTTCCTGCATTTGTCTGCTCGGCGATCTCATGCCCGCGTGCGGGCAGGAGTGCCGCGTACGTGCGAAAGACAAAAGCCGTGGGAAAAAAACCAACATATAGCAGGCTTCGCGACAACGGGCCGCAGAGCAGTTTCGAGCAGACGAAATTGAAGAGTGCGCGGTGGCCCATACAGCGGCTGCGCGGTGGGGTCACGTGGTGCAGTGACGCCTGGGCCGACTTCGATTTTACTTTTTATGTATAGGCTTCACGTTTCTCCGGTGGCGCCGTCTCCTAACTTTTTCTTCCTCCATGCTTTCATGCCCAGCACAGAATGTAACTCCGCTTGATGTACTCCTGGACGCTTGGCGACAAGAACTAAAGATGCTCCCTTTGCTTAGAAATATGAACCCCTCACACGACGAGGGTCGCCGACAAGCACGGGCTCAAGCGCTAGACCACATCATCGGTGGGGATCATGAAGTTTTCTATACAGGCGCCTCCCAACATCGACAGCAGCAGTACGTCATCATCGTGGCTACCTCCAGAACCAACCTCCTTGCTTGTGCCGCACTCAATACCGAGGACATGACGGCAGCAGAAGAGGCAGCCATCGCCTTGGCTCTCACTCAACCAGGAGTACGTAAGGTAGTAACCGATTCCCAACAAGCCTACCGGAATTACCAGTCGGGATTGGTACCCGGACCTGCACTGCGTGTGTTTAAAAACCCCTCCCCACATGGTTCCGTTCAGCTCATCTGGAAACCCGCTCACGCTTCCATGAAGGGCAATGAATACGCCCACCAAGCCTGCATTTTTACCCCCCGTGCTACGGGGCTGCACGAGGACAGTAACCCGCTGGTCTCGTTCAAGAACACAACCCAGCATTATCGCCTTCTGAGAAAGACACTACCTTCGCCTTACCCAGACCTTTGCATAGAACAACAAACTACCCTACGGCTCATACAATCCGGCTCCTTCCCACAACGTATACGCGTCTTCACTTAATGCACCCGAATCGCTACGACGATGAATGTAAATTTTGCTCAAAAGTAGGAACACTCTGCCACATAATCGGGCTGTGCGACTGTAGCCCTGAGTACTCTCTTCTCTTTCCGTCAACTACCGAACAAGAGCAATTGGAGATGCTGCTGTACATTCCCTCTCTGCCTACCCAGCTTCAGCTGGTAGACAGAGCACAGGCGGCGCGGACTGAATATGGGCTACAGTGAAGAAGGAACCACTCCCCTGGGCCCCACTCTGGGCCGTGCAGAAATCTGAATAGAAGTATTTCCTCCTCCTCCTCTTCCTCCTCCTCCTCCTCCTCCTCCTCCTCCTCCTCCTGCTGCTCCTCCTTCGTCTCTGCAGCCTATCTCGTCGCCTCCACCCGCCACGGCAGATACAGATAATTGAGATCGTCTGAAACCGGGTTTGAGCTTTAATTTTATAAAACAGTTTCTAATCATGTGCTACACCAATACAATTCAACCAAGCATCGTTCATGCATCATGCATTAATTTAACATTACCAAGAATATCTCTTTGAAGTAATAAAGGGTGTGGTTAAGTGCAGTTCACTTCTCTCTGGTTTCACTATTTGTAGAGCTTCGTGAGTGAATTTAAGTGAGTCACATGAGTGATGTTTGTGGGTGCCGTTTACAGCTTTGCTTTCCAACCACATTTACAGGGTGGATTGGCGCCAATTTGTTTTCTTGCGTGGCTCGGTGACAAAATGTAGCGAGCGTCAGAAGCATGGAATCTGTTTTGTGATTCCTAGGCCGTAGAGCAAAGCGGTCGGGAGAACAGAGTGGCCGTTCTGTGCCCTTGTTTGCGCTCACTTTATTTAATTACGATCTTTCCTCATCTATTACCAGTTCGAACTAAGTAGACTAGAACAGAGGTCGGCAACGTTTTGAGGTGGAGTGCCGAGTTGCATGAAGCCGACGTGGCGGAGCGCCGGACGGCAAATCGGCAGAGAGGGGGAAGGGGGCTTTGAACAAAGAGAAAAAAATTCAGCGAATTGCCAATAATATATGACAATAATTGACAATAATTGACAATAATCTGGCTTAGTGTGAAAAATTGGGACCATGCAACTGGAAGCGATCAATTCTCTGTTCTTGTCTCCCCGTCTAACCCTATTGGAGGTCAAAACTGGCGTGTCAGCGTTCAGATTGTTAGTGAGAGTGGGGGTTCTGACGACGTGCGGGGGGCCGCATTTACAGCCCAGCGGGCCACATTCGGCCCGCGGGCCGTAGGTTGCCGATTCCTGCACAAAACGTTAATGAACACAGTCAGTGACGATCGTGTGTAAACATTTGGGCCGCGCACCGTGTATGCGGCTGTGTTGAGTTATGTAAATATAGACGTACACTTCTCTGCAGGCAGCAGACGGGCGATTTAGTGCTTGTTTAGCATCCGTTAATTGCGCCTACTTTGTTTATTTGACGCTGTTTCCTACTCTCTATTATACTGTTCCCTGCCGTTCATAAATCGTGCTGCGTAAAATGCTAAGCAAGAGTCAGTTAGTTTGCGAAAATATAAAACAAAATGTCCGCCCGTTTTCAAGGTAGTGGCAGGTCAGCGGGGTCAGCTGAGTCGGCTGCGCTTGTCGCGTCTGCTGGCATGATCCCGCTGAAGCAACCTCTTGTAGTTACCTCAGGCTATAGACGAGCAACGTTGTGTTTATGTTACTTGTGAACTTTCCTTTTTCGACCTATTAAGATGGAAGAACGATAATTATCGAGGAAGTTGACCGCCCGACCTGGCGATACTGACCCACGTCGCGACAATCGCGACAGCTCTCTCTCAAAATAAAGCTTATAAATTGGCTTTTTGCAGCGGATGTTACTTTGTTTGGCCCCTACAACTACTTTAAGGACTGTTTTATTCAGTATGCAGTCATTTAAACACAGCACACCTCGATTAAATTTACTACCAACTTTCGCTCTGGCTTGTAAGTGAAACCACATGGATGGCGGCGGGGCTCGTCTGCTTTTGTATACCAAGACGCGTCGGACACGAGGGGGCGCTGCATGTCGCCAAACTCCAGCGCAGTAGCCCTCTCGGCTCTGCGTCGTCGAAACGGAGGCAACTCCCGTGCAAGCTGCTCGATCACACCCGACCATGACCCGACCGAGGTAGGTTCATGGACGCTTTCGCGAATGTAACAGCCCCTTCGATAATCATACCGTAGTTCTATTTATTCTTCAAATACGTTGAATAAGGTCCGCACTAATCCGCGCAGTCGAATATATAGCATCCGTCACCTGTGACCCGGCGTTGTACTGTTTGCTCTGGAGAGGACTCAGAAATAATATCTAAAGAGAAATTGACGCTGGCGAGTGAGCCGCGCAGTGCAGCCGCGACGCCTGGTGCGGGCTCCTCTGCATCCATCACGTGGCCTCGGCTGTGCTGTCATTGGGCCCCAAAGTAAGGGCCCGTCTGACCTACTGCGCGGCAAGAATGGCCCTAATTTAGCTGAAACGGGCTCGACGAACCGCTAAACAAGCGACGAGTAGCTTGTTTAGCAGGAGGCCGCTCTCGGCCGCCTCGTGGCATCCGTCGGAGGTCAGCTCTTTGTTGATTCCGCACACGTCGCCTAATTTGAAAGCTCCTTTTTGATAGCTCTCTGCAACACCACGACCGCTGCGTGACTCGACGTTATAAGCGTCCGCCAGGAAGTCCATCAGGATTAAGCTGACTGCGGGCGGACAGATCCAGCCTCTGCAGCTGCCAACGTAAGAGGGGTCTACTCGTTGCGTCTGGCAGACGCTTTTCTGCTATTCCTGTCGCGGAATGAGCTCGTGTGTCGGAGGTGTTTGCAAGTGATGTGTGCAGTGTGTGCAACAGTGCCCGGGCAACACTAACCCACATTCTCTGGGACTGCACCCGACATCCAGAAGAAGCGGTCGCCGCTCCTGGCCGACTGCCGGAAGACACAGCCCGTGCAGTTGTATCGCCGGACTTGGCAGAGCAGCTGCATGCCGTCCAGCGGCTCGAGGTAGCTCTCGCCCGGCAAGCGTACGGGGAGGCGCTGACGGGTGGCTCGAGGGATAACACCCGAAGGTCTTTTGCGCGCCGATCCGGCGCGAGTCGGGGGGGGGGGGGGGGGGGGCAAGCCTCGGAGACGTCTTAAGTAACGTCGGGTAGCGGGCGGCCCTGCGTGGCCCACCCCGCTACCTCCGCAGGACCCCAATAAAGTTCACTTCTCTCTCTCTCTCTCTCTAAAGACGCAACAGATAAGCGAACTGCTACGTTTGGGACAATCTGCTTCTCATGCTGTTATGCTACTAATCGTTTAACGCCGAACGTTGATTCTTGTTGAAACCACCTATGTCACTGAATACTTGCTGGGCACAAAGCAAACTACTCTTAAGTGCCAAGCTGTGACTCCGATCAGGCAGGGTACATTTTTTCACACGAAAATGTTTTATTCTTGGATACACAAAGATTTCGCTGGCGTCTTATCCGTCACGGAAATGACGCCAGTACAACGGAGCAAGCGGCCTGTAAAGGGTGCACCCCTGCACACAGCGTCTTCTTGCGGGGAAGCAACCCTTAGTACTAAAGAATACGTTGTACTTAGGGGTCTTCGTTTTCGGGTGTTACATTTTACCACGAAAGTGTTTTATGCCGGCAAACACCAAGATTTCACTGACGTCCTATCCGTCACGGGTGTGACGCCAGTACACCTTTGCAGGAGCGACCCGCCAGCAGGACGTCGCTCGCCAAGCACACTCACAAGACAGCCGCCGACCTACAAATCATGCTCAGCTGCAGATTTCGCTGCACATTTCACTTTCGTGCTTTGCCGATTCCTATGACAGAGGAATCAACCACAGTTTTTTTTTTTGCTCAATGCTGGGATATCACGCCTGTCAACTGGTTCGCGCATAATAAAATTGGAATAAAATCCTATATTTCAACGTGGAATAGACGTCACATCTACTACTGTTCCCTTTGGGTAGAGCGCGTGAATAAGATATGCCTTCCGTATTTCCCTATAGGTCTATGTTTTTTCTTCGTTTTAGAAATGCGCTGTAATCGATGCTTCAAGGTTTTAACGCATGTTGCTACAGACGCTGCCGCGCACGGGGCATGCTGGGAAGTGCATCCAAACAATAAATGGATGAATCAATAAATCACTTATAGCGCAAGCACTAGGAGGGTCAACCCCAAGAAATTTGCGCCCTTATACCATGGATCTTGTTTGTGCACTCTGAGCCCTACCAAAGTGAGAGCGCACCCGCAGTGGTGTGTAGCACAAACCTTTATGAGCAGGAACGTATGCTGCTTTCACACTACATTCCGTGGCTGGAGCAGCGAAATCGTCCGTACGTTTTTTTTTTTTTTTTTTCATAATACGAAGATTTCCATGAACCACCAGTAATTCTTCAGTCTCTTCATTCGGTTTCAGGTTCCTTCACATGCCCGCGCGGCAAAACGTAGGGATGAGCGCTGTGACTGTGCCTGTTCGTAACGCACTCATGGGAGAAACGCAGCCGTTGGACTGTGCTTGGTAACTGCGGGCCTGGGAGCGTTTTGTACTTGGTGTACAGCAACAGCGTTTTACATGTGCGCACTGTGCATGCATATAATAAGCGCAAAAAAAGCCGAAGGATTAACATAGAATAAGTCTATGGCCAGGATTGTCTGTCTATCTGTCTGTCTGTCTATACGTATGTATGCATGCATGTATGTATGTATGTATGTATGTATGTATGTATGTATGTATGTATGTATGTATGTATGTATGTATGTATGTAGAAATAAGGGTTGGCCGTCAAGAAAACCGGAAGCAAAGGGGAGAATGGGGTAGGTCATTGAAACAGATAAAGAATTTGGAAAGACAGAAAGAAAGTGGAGAAAAAATTCCCCCGGGTGTGATCTGAATCCACGACCTCCAGAATACGCGTCTGGTGCAATGACCACTACGCTACCGGCGGGGCTATTTTCCCCTCCACTTTCTGGGGTATTTAGGTTAAGGTATTTTTGTTTCTTGCGCTTGGGGAACAGCTCAGGAAACAAAAATACCTGAACGTAAAATCAGCCTCAGTTGACTCGGTAGCACAAACGTTCCGCATCGGGACCGAGAGATGGCACCCAAAATGGTCGACAGCGCGAGAACTACAAAATCAAGGCATTTGAGTTGAAAGGAAAATCGCGGAAATTGGGGGCTACAAGCCTGGGATTGAACCCAGTGCCCGCGAAATACGAGACGTGTGCCCAATTCCGCGGCAGCTCTATGTCTCCAGCTGACAAAGGATGAAAGTAGTGAATGCGTTGTGAACGTGCGTGAAGGACATGTAGTGCGCAATCACCACACCATAAAAAAGCGCGTTTTCGTAATTCTGCGATCATACGGCGCTGTCAAAACAGATCTCGAAAAGCGATGCGAACGTGGGTGTGTGTCGGCCTGAGCTTAGGCGTAGCATTACGGTTTGCGTCGTCAGCCGGTACCCACAACTTTACGTACAACGAGTTTGATGTCCCTTGGTCCGCCGTAAGGTTCAACGTAGCGGTTGCCTAACGGTAAGACTAGATATAGGCCTAAAAAGGGAGACTGGCCAAGACTCTCGGTGACGGAGAGAAGAAAAAAGGGCCCGTCCGTAAGTCCTTCCGTCCGTAAGTCCTTCCGTCAGTCCGTCCATGTGTCCGCAGCGCTGCACACTGTGCATGTGAAGGCGGAGCACTACAAGCAACCTGAGTACTTGTTCATGCTCCCCAGGTTGATTCGTCATTGAATTGGGGGGAGGGGGGGGGCGCTGAAATAATTAATCAGGCGATAGGCTGCTATCGCCTGTTTAGCAAAAATACGGAGTTGGCGTCGTGGCATGGCTGCGATGGCACTGCCATTTTCAATGGCTCAGACGTCCACATACCCTCGCACAAAATTCACACCCCATTAACAGTGACGTCAACATTACCATTCACAATTTCACACACCCACTCAGGATGATTGGAGAGTAACAATGAAAACCACCGTCAGAAACTAATGGCTGATTTAGCAATTCTACCTTCCCACAATTCGCACCCACACTGGGAATTGCCCAGTGACGATGACAGCTCATGGCAAATTCATATCGATATACTAATCGCGTAAAATAAACATTAAGTAGGTCGTCTGTAATGCACGTAAGGAGTCAAAGTGTCTTAGTTCTTTTATTTGCAGAGCCCTTGAAGGTGATCACTTTAAAGTGCTTCCTAACGGAACTTGTGATCGAAGGACGTGGAGAAAAAAGGAAAGGTATGGGACGAAAAACACTTTTTTTTTTTTTAATTTTTACTCGGTCGTGAAAAATCTGGGAGACTTCAAGCAACAGGCAAACTGAAATTGCAAAATAAGAGATCTAAAATTACTACCAGTGCTTGCCTTCGAAAAACGCGTAATGAAAGTACATGGATGGCTCCTGGCCCCCAGGTTTATTTCTAAACGTAGCGGAGTTCGCGACAACCGGGAGAATGCTCAAGTATTTACAAAGCGGCGTTTAGCGACATCTGTGCCAATATGCCAAGGCTATAGGTTGTGTTCTGTTTCCCTCCGCCTGGGGACGGCGACTGTGTGCTTCCGGAGGTAGAAGCGCCGTTTTTTGGAACGCGGGCCGTGACCAAATGAATGAACTGATTTCCTCCCTTCGCCACTGTGGTTGCAAGGAGAAGCAGTTTTTTCTCTGTTCCAAGCCTACTTCCCGGTTCAGCGCACCCAAGCGGAAGCAAAGAATGACCGGTCCAGTCGGCTGCGCTTTTGCCCGCCATCTATCATAGCTGCCCGACGCGTTGTCTGTCGGGAAATCGAACTGGCCGGGAGAAGCCCATTCGCCGCTGGCCGCTCGCGTCAGTGAGTCTCGAAATGCGCTTGATCAAACACGGAATGGCGGCCCGTCGATAATGCCCGATCGGTTATTTCTTGCTTGGAAAGCAGTGCCGTTATTAACCTCTGCGCTCGGGTATTTCTTTCCTCTCCTTGGCGAGGGGCTTTCAGTGAATCCGGATTCTTGCGCCTGCAGATAGATCGACGGGTCTAGTGGCTTAAGTTCCGGGCTGATTGTTCTTGGCGGTTATGGGCGATCGAATGCGATACAGAAGGGGTCGCACGTGCTCATGTACCACTTACCGGAGACAGGGTCACGCTTACATGAAGCATGGCCATCGAGTATGAAAACTGCACGATCTGCGCCCTCCACATTGGCCGCTTCCTTTTCACAGTTCCGCTCGTCGCAGTTCCGCATCATTAGACGACCACAACCGGGAAACGGCATGGCTGTTTCACGGCAGCATTGTACGTGCAACGTGGGCACCACGTATGGGCGTACCGGTGTTTGTAGAGTTAAAGTAATTAGTGAAAGCGTTTAATTGGAGATTCTTAGATGTGGCCTTAAGGAGAGGGTAATTTTCTGCGAGCGTGGAACATGGGTACATACATCAACGACTAGAACTGCACTTTCCCTTTCATGCGTATACATAGGTATTCCCGTGGTCAACTCATCTTTGCTGCGACACTTTCCGGGTTCCGGGATTCTGTTTGATTTCGAATTATAAAAGCTCCAAAGTTCCATTGTCGGTGAATTTCCCGAGTTGCGTTCGTTCACGGGCAAAGTCTGTTCAGATAATGCATTTAGTAGTGAACGATATGTAAGGTGAAAGCTGCTCGCTGGGAACCACTTGCGTGCACTCATGACGACGGATTACCACGAAGATGTGTTCGCTGGGACGACGGCTGCTCAGAGCAGCGCTAGCCCCTCCTGCTTTTTATTAGTTCTCGGATTTGAACCTCTCTAGACTACGTACTCCATCCTGGCGGACTGGGCAATGCCTTTAGTGCCAAATAAGACAAGAAGCTATTAGTATTTTGTGCATGCCTGCAATAGTTGGGCAGTGTTGTGCCCGCTATGTTCGGGTTGTTAATGTAGGCGATGGGAACGGCTTATGCTTGTGCACGTGTGTCTCATCGTGTGCATGGTTAATTGTCAACGACATATCGGTGACACTCGGCAGTAGCTAATTGATGCTGGCCAACTTTTTTTATTACCTGGTCTTGCTATAGCCACGTGACATATAATTATTATTTATTAAATTTGGATACGCACTACATATAAATATATATACCGGGTTTTTCACCTAACTTTAGCCGGATAAAAAGATTTCGATGCACTCTAAGACGACGCAACCAAATGCATGTTGCTGCCTTTTATATGTAGTTTCTCGCGCTATTTTTTTTTGTTTCCTAATCAGGTAATTAGTCAATTTTAATTACCAAACTTTCGAACCAACGAAGCTAGGCAAACTCCCAATTAGAAAGTTGCAGAGCGGTGTTCAAAACCTCAGAAAAAAAAACACTTTCTGTCATTATATCCATTAGGTATCAGTGTTTTTCAGCGTATTGAAGTTGCCCGCGAAATACAAAAAAAAAAAAAACCACGTGACGTGCCGGCTCGCGCGTCTTGGGTAACAGTGCTCCCAAACATTGCGCGCACAAGCTACAATCAACGCGCCGCCGCTTAAAAAGTGACAGGGCAGAGACGAACCTGTTGATTCCAGCAGGACAAGCGATAACCGCTGCCTCTGCTTATAGCTATTGGCGATCTGTCGCGAGAGAAGCACATCCCTGGCGCAAATGGCACAGCCAACGCCTACCTTGCTGCCCGTTCGCCTTTTAAGCGGCGGCTCGCCTATGGAAGTTTGTGAGCGCAAGGTTTGAAAGCACTGTTATCAAGACGCACGAGCCGGAATGTCACGTGGTATTGTTTTGTATTTCGCGGGCATCTTCAATACGCTGAGAAACACTGATACCTAATAAATATAATGATAGAGAGTGTTTATTCTAAAATTTTGAATACCGCTCTGCAACTTTCTAGTTGTGATTTTTTGCCTAGCTTCGTTGGTTCGAAAGCTGGCTAGTTAAAATTGACTAATTACCTTATTAGGCAACACACACACACACACACACACACACACACACACACACACATATATATATATATATATATATATATATATATATATATATATGTGTGTGTGTGTGTGTGTGTGTGTGTGTGTGTGTTTGTGTGTGTGTATAACTCCATCAAGAAAAAAGAACATTAACAAAAAAGGCGACCCTTTTTGCATAGTTCGGCCCATTTTAAGAGCTAACAAGTGCAATATTCAGACCAATATACATGTCGCGGTGTATAAACAAAACGAGCAGCCTTTTAAAAACCCTTTACCGACCCAAAATTACGTCCCGTCGCATGTGGAAAAATTGCACCATCTTCCCGCGAGGGGAACCATGGGGTAGATGCGACGCATCGGGGGTTCCCGTTGCGTTATTCAAATCATCGGACGATGTCATCGGAGCGCCGACGGCGGAACGACTGAGCGGAGCGGCGCACTTACCGCGTTTATATGCAGCGGAATGAGAGAGAGCAGCGCATGCGCATGTGTTAACCGAGGATGCGCCGAGGATGCGGACTACGCCGCGACAACGACGCGGGACAAGGCGAGTTAAAGAGATGCGTCGCATCTAAAACGTTTCGTGGTAACACACGTCCACATGACGTTGGGATTGGATTGGTAGAGTTTGATTAGGTTATTTTATTTTATTATTATATTCTTATTTTTTGCAGCACAAGGATGTTTTGCGGTTCCCGTCGAGGCCCATTTTCGCATTTTGAACATTGCGGGGCGACCTCGCATATGCGCAAAGTCCGGGCAGGCCAAGGTTCGTCGTTGCAAGGGCAAAGAAATTTATTAATATCCCCACCAAGTCGCTCCTTGAAGACGCATTGAACGCCGCTAGGTTTCTGCACGCACATCATTGGCAGTATTACGTTGGCTCTCCTAAGCGGGATGAACGTCATAGAACGTCCCTGGGGAGCGGGTTTTCTTTGGCTAGTTGAATGAGACCGCAATCATCGAACAGTTCTGGGCCAGAGAAGACATAAAGGATTGAAGTTACTAGCGCAAAAGCAGTGTGCTTGGTCGTGGTGCACAGGCCCGCCTGTCAGGAACCAACTGACATTCCGGCGTTGCCAGATTAGTGTTTTGAAACCTGCACTATCTTTTCTTGGAGCGGAAAACATGTAGGTGCGTCGCGACTACTGTCAGACAAGGTAGCGCTGCTTTGGGTTTCTCGACAGCGACTTTGGAAACCGGTGGCGTAGAAGCCTGCTTTGGCGCGGCCAGGACACGGGGGCGTCCATCCGCTAGGGTTGCCTTGGATCGACGGGCGAGTGGCGCTGGGCTGCCCCTCATTACTCGTAATGTCCTCCAGTGAAGAAGAACAGGAGCAAAACCAATAAGCGGACTATATGACAACCCGGAAGGCACTAATGAAAAACCACGGCGACAGGTTCGGACCCACTCGATCAGTCGCCACCCCCGCCCAGTCAATTATGAGCGACGCCGGAGAAGAAATTATCCGATTATGGATTTGCCCTGCTAACGGGACGATCACGGGAGCTACAGTATAGCGCTTCGCCGTCACGTATTTTTTTCCTTCTTTTTAGAGCCAATGCTGTTCCGTGCTTCCCCTTGCGGCTAGAGTAGTGCTCTGTTTGATGCGTCAGGCCGCGTGTCCTGCGCTAAGTGGACCCCTTATCAGCACTGGGGTTACGCGGAACATCCGGGAACAAATGTTAACTCGTTCTGGAAAAGGAGTTTTGCTGTCACATGAAATAGCTTGTTCGCACGGCCGACGACCTCACTGCCGCGTGAGCGAGCTGTGAGGGACCGCACATAAGTCGTGGGCGGTAAGTCGTGGGTCGTGGGCGCCTTCCCGCTTGCGTTCTTTTCCTGTGGACCACTTCTAACCGTGTCCCTTCGCCCCAACACGCCTCCGAGCGGAAGGAGGCACATTAGGACGAAGCACGTCAGACTTTGTAAAAAACACAACTTCGAAGGGAGAGGGAAATAAAATGTCGAGCCAAAATTCCCGGGTCCCATTTAAGACATCAAAAAAAAAAAGCACACATTATGAAACAGTTTAATGCCGGTTTTTTTTTTTTTGGGTGTTCAACCAAACTTCAATAAGTCAGTCGAAATTAGTCTGACTTGCTTTCTTCAGCGTGTGCGCGTCAGACTCAGCGTAACTTCCCCGTTATAAAGCGTTATCCTATAGACATATGTGACTCTGCAGGTATTTAGCACTGTGCGAGACTTCAGACTACGCGCACAGATTCCTTGTAGTCGACCCTCTCAGTCGATGCGCCATGCTGACTGACTGACTGACTGACTAACTCATTGATTGATTGATTGATTGATTGATTGATTGATTGGTTGATTGATTGATTGATTGATTGATTGATTGATTGATTGATTGATTGATTGATTGATTGATTGATTGATTGATTGATTGATTGATTGAACTTGTCTGCTGACTGAAATAATTGAGTTGGTTAGCTATTTTGCAAGCGTTTTCCAATACACCTTTGCGATTATGTGCTCCGTGGGTATGTGGCTCTCTAGCATGCGCCTAAGTTGCTAGAGTGTCACGCGCGTAGATTTCTTGCTGTCGACCCGTAAAAAGAAGTAATGTAAAGCAGACAAAAATGTGAACCACTAACCAGCTAGCTTTCTGAGGGTAGTCACGCATGTAATGCACCAAGGAAGATCCCACAAACACACCAGTTCTGTGCTCAGAGGAAGTACTCTAAAGCGTCAGGTCCGAATGTACAGAAGCAAAGTGGAAAGCCGGGCTAGTTGAAAATGGTTCATGACTGGAACTGCGCACAAATAAACTGGACCAAGGGAAGAGAACACACACTTGTTCTCTTCCCTTGGTCCAGTTTATTTGTGCGCAGTTCCAGTCGTGAACCGGATGTACAGTACCACTCCTTTCTTTCTCTCTCTTTATATTTCTTATTCTTATTCTTATTCTTATTCTCATTCTTATTCTTTTATGTCGCTTGACTTGTTTGCGTCCGTTGTACCCATTCGTCAGGAGCGGTGTCAGGAGTGGCCTCTCTGATGTGGCCAATGGGGTCTCGTGGTCGACGGCGCCCCCGCCGTAATGTCGGCGTTGGGTAGCTTCGGCGGCTTGTATCATTGGAGCCTGCCTGATTGACGGTTCAACTGAGAAAAAAGAAAAAGAGCGATGCTTTCGTGTGCTGCCACTTGCACGAGTGGCGCAGCTGAGCGTCCCAGTGTAAGGTCCCTAAAATTACTAAGGTAGCGCCATCTTTAGATCTCGCCGCCTTTCGCCCTCGCCCGCGCTCCTCTCTTACTTCGTTTTTTGCCATTTTCTTTTTCGCCGGCGAACGCCGCGCGCCATTGGCCAAGGGAAAAGTCACGTGGTTTTGTTTTTTTTTGCTCCGCCGCCGGGTCGCCTCGCCGATGCCTCGCCGGCTGGGACATTGCGCAACGCCGCCGCTGCGACGCCATTGCTGGCTTCCGAGCCACCGTCGCCACCGTGCTTCAGTACCGGAATTAGCTGCTCGCTTCGAAAAAATGTCGCACCGGTGTCGTTTTAGGTTGCTTCTCGGTGTCGATGTGTTGTGCCTTAGGCAGCGCGGATATCGTCAGGCAGGGCACAAGACTTCGTTATTCCGTCCGGGAAACGCGACGCAGAAAGGAGAAAAGTTTGGTTGCATAGATTTGAACGGGCATACTTCAGGCCGACGCTACCATCACTCTTTTGGGAGGTAAGTTTCTGAATGCTTGTTCTTGCTCTGTTAAATTCTGCGCGAGCTTGAGCGGTCACTTACGAAGAAATGCGTATTCCCTTCGCGACCGTCGTCCACGCTTTGTTCTGAGTAGGCATTGCGCGCAGCGCCGAGTTCGTCCCGTCGTAAGCTTTGGTTTGGATAAGAGGCCGTGTATTTGTCATGTGCGCGCTTAACTTCCAGCGTCAATATCAGCGGCGTAGCATGTTCAGTCAGTTGTCGTAAGGGTTTCGTGACGCGAGAATTGTTCACCTGAATTCATGCTTGTTTTGGCCGACGGCAGCTTGCGTCTGACCATGTATCGTGTGCGTTCAGAGTGCGTGTACGCTCTTTTTGGCGTGAAGTCATGTTTTGTGTGTTAGCTACCCGGGTGGTATTATAATCCCGTTGTTATGACATCGGAGTGATTTGCTGCGTAATATGGGCTTGGTCGGTGCAGCGCAAATTGAGGCTGTTGCGAGAAAAAAAAAATTGCGGCTAGGTAAAACAATTTAAGGTCAGCTAATATAGTGACCGCGCCGTTGACGTACAGTCGGGGACTTAATTGTGCAGACCACGCGAGCGCGTGGCAAAAGCCACCGATGCGCGCTCTGGAGGCCCGGCACCTGTTGTCGAGACCGGCGTGGCGCGCATGCGCGTCCTGTTTTACTCGCAGGCACGCCAATTTTCTCGCTTCCTGCAGAGGTGCTGCAATGGTCACTCAAGCACCGCATAGCGACGCCTTTGTAGCATTCTCTTCTTCTCGATGGCGCATTTGGGGCCTAACCTGACGATTGCGAAGGATTTGGCGCAAGTGTTCCTCGCGTCCTGATAAACGCTTGCGCGCATTCTTTTATTTGTTTGTTTTGCGCTTTATTGTTCTTAGACGATGAGACTAGCGGCTTGCGAACGGCATCCCCGAATGAAGCGCGTACAAAGCGCAGTCTCACGGTGCCGCGCTACCAACGACGAAATGCCAGCTGTGTGAATAGCGAGTCTCTATTCACCTTGTTTGTTTCGTAATTTGGCCACTGAACATATATTCCAGCTCGCTCCCCGCTGCCCATAAAGTAGGCGATTTGCAAATTTTATGAAAGAAGTCCTCCGTTTCATTTTCAATGTCTACTTCTTTACTTCAAAATGATTGACAGACATACCCATATGAATTGTCTGGTCGTTCTGCGCGTCGGAATTATTCAAAACGGCACCACGGGTTCCCATCGAAGAACGCCATAAAATTATTCGCTACTTTTCGCAGTACTATTAATCGCTACTTAGGGCCTTCCGAATGTTTTTTTCACTAATGAACGGGTGTTTAACCACTAAAAAACAATCAGCTTGTCCTCCAGTTTTGTTGTTGACCTTGTCCTTCCGCTCCGCTGGGCATCTGCAAGGTGGCTTTTTTCTGATGGAGGCGAAAAGAGAAAATGCTCAAGTGTGTTCGGGATTTGGGCGCATGTTACACATTCCAGGTAATCAAAATTAATCCGGAGCTTTCAACTACGATGCGCCTTATCGGCTGTGTAGCATCGGAGCGTTAAAACCTAATAATCAATCAATGCAAGCCGACCTTGAAGAATTGCTCCGGCCTCCGAGTAAATCATCCTCGTAGGCATAAATTCCTTGGCTAACAGAATCTTCCCTTTGAAAAACAGCTTTTAAAAAGTAGCGAATAATTTTACGGCACTCAATAGGAGCCCGAGGTGCCATTTTTACGAATCCGACGGGCAGAGCGAGCAGACAATTTATGTGAGTACGTATTTTTATCATTTTTAAGTAATGAAGTAGACAGCAAAAACGCCAAAATAATTTATATCATAAAAATTGCAAATCACCTACTTTATGGGCTGCGGGGAGCGAGCTGGTATATAAGTTCAGTGGCCAAATTACAAAACAAACAGGGTGAATAAAGGCTCCCTATTCCCACAGCTGACATTTCGTCGTCGGTAGCGCGGCACCGTGAGATTGCGCTTCGTACGCGCTTCATTCGGGGACGCCGTTCGCAAGCCGCTACTCTCGTCGTCTAAGAACGATAAAGCACAAAAGAAACAAATAAAACATGCGCGCAAGCGTTTATCAGGACGCGAGGAGCACTTGCGCCAAAGCCCTCGCAATCGTCACGTTAGGCCCCAAATGCGCCATCGAGAAAAAAGGAATGCTACAAAGTCGTCGCTATGCGGTGCTTGAGTGACCATTGCAGCACCGCCGCACTAAGCGGGAAAATCGGCGTGCCTGCGAGTAAAATAGGACACGCATGCGCGCCGCGCCGGTCTCGACAACAGGCGCCGGGCCTCCAGAGCGCGCATCGGTGGCTTTTGCCACGCGCTCGCGTGGTCTGCAAAATTAAGTCCCCGACTGTACGTTTGATGCGCAATTTCTGTTATCGCTTTATTAAATTCGCGCACGTTTGAATGAGCACTTCAAATGCATATTCGCACCGTAACGGCTGTACGCCCTTTCTTCCGTGTATGCACAGAGGAACGTTAATTACGACTTACGTTTGCATTACACGTGATGCCGTACATTTGCAGTGTGCGCGCTTACTTCATCTTAGTAGTCAATGGCGCAGCGTATCCAGTCATTGCGATTTGAACCAAAACACACTGGGCGACTATATTATTTTCAGCAGACGTATTTTTGTCCAGCAAAGCGCTTGCTAAACGGGTTTAGTGTAGCGAGTTGAGCGGACGCGGCACTGAGCAGATGCGCGAACACGAATTTGACCATGCTACGGTAGAACAGTCACTAACTCCCTTCTGCAATGCATTATTGCCTATATTTGCGGAGTGTTTGTGGCGCATCTCAAACTCGGTGGCGACATTTCTTTTCCCTTCTCAATAGGATTATTTCACGGATCAATTTGAGCAACGGATATTGGAGAAGCTTGGCGTTAAAAAAACTAAACCCAAATGCCACTCCCAACATTTTTTCTCACGGGAAGCCACGTCAGCAGCACAAGCCACCTGCACGACGTCATTACGGACGTTTGTTCCAATAAAACATCTATTTGCTGGCACCAATTCATTTTTGTGATTTATTGTTTTCTCTTGATAATCATCGTGACATTGGTCCTCTTTCGAATTTCTTTCGGGTGTATCCCTGTGTTAGTGCAATGTACAAATCTGCCATAATATATCCCAGCACAAAACAATTCTGTCCAGGCGCCTCCATTAATAACGGCTGTAAACGACCGCGCCCGGTGAAAAAACGTATTGCATGATTAATTAACTGCAGTAACTAGTTACATAATTTGTACCTAGAGGGACTGTAATTTCAGTTTACCCGATCGATTGATCGCAGTCTTCTCTGGCGCGTATTCCCAGAATTACAAGTCTGCGTTTTTCACTAGGTTCGCACATGAACGTACGGCCGCGAGTGTAGTTTAGTGTATCCGGCTGCGAAGTCGGGGAAGCAGGGGCTTTTCACGTCGCTGTACGTGCACATACGCACAACAGCATGTGTATGTTTTTAGTCTACTCACAGCAGCCTATAACGACATGAAGGTGAAGGAAACATTTCTACAAAAACGGCAAAGCACTCTAAACTGCGCGTAATTAAGGTAGGCTGTAGGTCGTTAGTAAAAGCGGGCGCAGAGTGAACGCCGCTGAGGATACACAATTATCGCAAGAAAGGCGAGTGCAAGGACGCCAGCGCAGCGCTCGAACTACGGCATTTGCGAATGAAGCGCACTGTATACTGCCGCGAACCGTGCGCAAGACCTCTGTGCAGTGATTGCACGACCACAGTCACGCGAATGCAAGAGCGGAACTACCGTAACAGAGCAGTTTGAAATGTCCACGCTCGATCCTTTCGCATTCACGAGCTATCCTGAGGCGTTACAGAATGCCGCACACGTAAACAAAAACCGCGCTGTGCGTATGCGCCAGCGGCATCCGCCTCGCAAATATCCCCTTGTAGACAAAAAAATAAAACAAAACACTATCACTCAGTGCCTGTTGGTAAAACGGGGCTCTAGAAATCCTATAAATGCTACCAAAGAGCGATTTCGGCGCGAAAACAAGAGCAAACTGCAGCGAGCGCCCTGAAGCGTAGTAAGGGCGTCTGCTCTCAAGTGGCCAACAAATATGGCGGCCCCGCCGCGGAGTTAAAGGGACGGCGGCGCCGCGGGTGAGGGGAGAGAAAAAAGAGGAGGGCAGCGGAGAAGGAGGGAGCAGTTGGCGCTACCTTAGTTCTTTCAGGGACCTTATCCCAGTGACGGCAACTGCATTCCAGGCTCTTAGCGTTCGCCAGTTTTGTAGACAAAGGTCCCGTCGGGTCTGCCCGATTGGCTGTTTTCTATTTGCCCGCACGTTATTATATGCTTGGTCTGTGGATGCCTCGGCGTAAGTTTGGGCTCGCGGCAATAAACCTAAGGCAGTCATTTAATACAGGCTCATTGTGTATCAAACGAGACTATACGATCTCTCACAGCGAATGTCTTTATTCAACTGAGTAAATACATGCTTCGCATCGCCTGAAGAACGCTCAAATAGATCTTAATTACTTTCGCGTGACCGTCTTGCCTGCCCTGTCTTATCTCGTCTTATGCCCTTGTGAGCGTTCGGTGCTGGTGGTCGTTGTTTATGTAACCAGCCTGGGACACAGACATGCCGTTTGCCTAATTCCGCACAAAGCATAACAACTGACATGAAAGTTTTGTCTCCTTCCATTCAATGTCTATCAGCTTTGTGATCTGCTCAACGGAAGAGGAGGAGGAGGAAAATTTTTTACTTGACTTGGTAAGATGACATGTCATCACCCCGCTTCAAAGGGGAGACCAATAGCAATTATAATCATCATCTTCATCATCAAGAGCTGGCATGTGGGCGGGGGTCCTTAGTCCAGAACTCAGTTGGTACCCGCCATCTTCGCCCTTTCGGTCAGCCATATCTGCCTATTCGGGTCGGAGCTGGCAAGTTCGCTCTCCCACTCCTCATAGGTAGGACGGGGAATTGGATTCAAGTCTGGGTTACTCTGGCCCTCCCAGACCGTGTGATAGAGAGTAGCGCGTTGGTCGCAATGTCTGCACACGGGCGTGTAGACTGGGGGGTGGGTGGCGTGTAGTTTCGTGGGGTGTGGGACGTGTTTGTTTGTAGTCGACGGAGAGTCACTTCTTGTTCTTTTAACAGTGGGTCAGCTCCTGGCGGAGAAGTGCGTCGGTATAGCCTCTAGTGTTGCGTTATGTCGCTGAAAGCAGTGGGAGGGGGATCAGCTCGGTCGTCATCCTCCAACCACGGCCTGTCCATCGAGCGGCCGTGTCCACACACTCCCGAGCGATAGGCGGCGAGACCTCTGCCCTCTGTTGAGAGTCAAAACTTCGCCATGTAAATATTACCCGTTCAATAAACCCTTTCTGCCCCTCTCTCTCTCTCTCTCTCGAACGAACATTAGAAGGGAGTACGTACAGTGGCGACGAGTTTTCAGTGGGTCTAGCTGTAACATTATACCACCTTTACATGCCCACGACCATGCGATGAACAAGTGCTGCTATGGATCCATGAAGACCTTTCCAGCCTTTTCATAACATCCCGCGTCTTTTATGCATCACAGCGCACCCATTAGTGCACCCTATTTTTCCGTTTTTCTTTCTTTCTGTCCTGATTGATTGATTGATTGATTGATTGATTGATTGATTGGTTGATTGATTGATTGATTGATTGATTGATTGATTGATTGATTGATTGATTGATTGATTGATTGATTGATTGATTGATTGATTGATTGATGCGCCTGTTCGAAGTTCGGTCTTCTCTTCCTGGGGACGCTGAAAAACCTCTCAATTCTTATTTCTCTATTCACCAATTTGCTTACTAATTCTTATTTCTATATGTCATTTATTCTAAACAAACATCCGTAACAATCCAAGGTTGCGGCGTCTTTCACCATCTTTTTCAGATTTAAACTTCCAGCAAACAAAAAAGAAAACTGAAACTCGAAACTTAACCCTATGAAAAATAGCAGGCCGATGAATTTGGTCGTATTGGATTGCTACGGTTGTACACGAATGACATTTTGTTTTTCCTCTTCGCTCCTAAATTAGCCGAACCGAGGGCGAACCGACCGCAACATCGTGTTTCGGAGCCCCCGGCCTTATCCCCTGAGAAACCGCGGCGTACAAAATTCAGCAGAGCTGCTAGTTTCTTTATGCAACGCCCTAACCAATCAATTCATCTCGATTACTTGAGTCATTTCGGTCTAGTATGCTATTCCGTGTTAATGTACCGCAGGTCATTAATCTCAAAAACTTCGGAGGAGTGACATGTCTTTTGCGCGCACCAATGCTATATGCTGGCTATGCTGGATATATGCGCTTAGCGTTCCTAAAGAATACAGATTATTACATGGTGTGCTTTAAGTTAAAGTAAAAATCACTATACAAATTTATTAATAAGGAACAAAACTCTGTCTTCTTGCTTTATAAAGATCTGCCGGGCCTTTTCATTTCACAGAAAAAGAAAAAAAAAGAAAATATACGTGGTCTGAATATAGCTGAATATGCACTGCCTCTTTACAAAGCCTATACTTCAACTCGCACCAACGCTATAATACGGTCTTTAAAGGCATACCGTATCGGTGCGTTAAAAACAATAAAAATATGTTAAAAATGCGACTTGAGCATCACTTCTTCCACGCCATTAGCTTGTGGAATAATCAATCACTGACAGCACCGTTCAGCCCACGAATTTATCTCTCGCAGGTATCGCGGCTCTACACGCGATGCTTTACCCGCGCCTAGATTCTATATCCATATACCGAAATTGAGTTTTTTTGGAATGTCCCTCGAGAGTTACACCGTGGACCTGAAAAACGACAATAGTGTTACGCGCTCAAAGGGGCTTGCTCGCCTTGAAGCGAGACACAAATGTAAACTGAAAGAACTTAGTCGTTACACAAGGTAGGTAGACTGGAAAAAGGTTTATGGCGGCGAAAGCAAGAAATAATATTCATCATCATCAGGCTGTTTGTGTCCACTGCAGGAAGCCTCCACCGAAGATGTCCAACTATTTCGCTACCAAACTTTGCCCCCAATTTTTTTTAGTTCATGCCTCCATCAAATCCTTGCTCTTCCTCTATTTCGTTTAGTGCCCCTTGGCTGCCACACCGTTATGCAGATGGTCCACGTGCTATCCTTCATCCGCATTACTTGACCTGCCTTACCATATTTAAAGAAAAAAGAAAGAAATTGGCGCTACTTCACTCGTGGTGCAAGGAAAGAAAAACAGCAGAGCTGGCGGCCCCTCTCCCTTCATCGGAGGCTCGGCTGTTGCACCTCACACGGATTTCCGAACTTGCCGCGGAAAGTTCTCCATGACTGGCAGGCCCGGATCGTTTTGTCCGCGGCCTTTCACATACCTCCTAGAATAAATTCTTTTCCAGTCCCCCCTCCCCTCCCCCTCCCATCTCTCCCACAGTGGACTGCGTTAGCACGCACTAGACCCCGCGGCTACCACTTCGCGTACTCGGCATCTGTAGCGCGAACTCGGAGTCTGTGCTCCCCACATCAGGTTCGAACACACGTTAACTGAGTAGGAGAACCGCACACGAGAGATCACGCCACGAACGCTGGGAAGAGTGTACTCGAAGGTCGAGCTGGCCGACGCTGGGCGCTCCTCACGAGGCGCGCGCTCACGTGCGCTCGGTATTTTTCTTGCTGATTTTTTTGCGAGCTCCTCACGTAATGCAACCCCATGCGTAAGCCTGGCCGACGCCGGGCGCTCCTCACGAGGCTCACGCTCACGTGCGCTTGGTCTGGTTTCTTGGTATTTTGTTTTGGTAACGCTACACGGCGGAACAGCTCAGCGGTTATTTTAACAGCTGTAATATAAAAATAAAAGGTGAGTGGCATTTTCAGTTCAGAGGGCTGTGCGCCGCCACCGCTCAGGTGGTCCGCTAGATCAGGCGGCGCTGTCCGTCTCTCCCCCCCCCCCCCCCCCCCTTTATTATCTGAGCTACTGGTTGACGTGCATTCCCAGTGTTTGGTGAAGGGTAGCGAGGGTGGGAGGTACGCGCCAGTATGCAGTCGGTGCGAGATGCGGGTTTATTCGACACAGAAGGCTAGGGGGGTGGGGGAGCTTGAAGGTAGTGGGATCGGATGGCGAGGAAGCAAGCTTCATTCCCAGAGAGTCAGTCATGCTCCTGGGAACATACGATGATACTTGTGGGTAGTCTTGGAGGATATTGAGCGCCGCCGGCGGTACTCTTCATTTTCAGGAGGCTGCGATGGCAGGTTTGTTAATAGTCGATGACGATATATAGGGGAGCGGTGTGTGTATGAGTGGACGCCGCGAAGTCAATGATGGTGCGTGGTCTTCCGCTGCTGGAGAGAGATGGAGGTACGTAGCTGCGTTGAGAATGAGGCCCCCGCTGTTGGTGACAGCAGGGGTCGAGCGGGGGGGAGGGGGTTCGAACAGTCGATCGGCGAGGGTCGAGGAGAGCAGTAGTCGGGTTATGTTTGGTACAGCGAAGGTCGCGTGCCGAGGAGTATTTCAATTAGCGACGTTGTACCTTGGCTTCGCGGGGTTGTACTCAAAATGCACGTCACGTGGCTTTGTGCCACCTTGATATTGACCGGGTTGTAGGACAGTTCTAATGCGACTGCAGAGTGTTGTGCTGCAGTGGTGTGTGCTATTAACTGATTCCAATTCGTTGGCATTGCGACCTTTTAACATGGCCTTAGTTTCCGCGTTTACTCAGATGGCCATGGTACCAAAATACCCTGCGATGACGAACCTACTAATCTGGCGTACCACTCACACCTGACGGCACACCGATTAAACGCTCGCCAATGTCACACCCCATATATTACTGACACTCTTGTCGCTAATATATCACAACAGTTTACACACAAACCGCACTTATAGGTTTCGATACCACATAAAGCTCTCGAACATTCACGAGAACCGTCATTTGGATAACGTCCTAGGGCCTTCATATTTTGACATAAGACGGCTCACATTGCTCCTGAAAAAATACCCCCCCCCCCCATTCATTTGTGTTTAGCGTTGAAACCGACTTTGAGGAGGTCGGCGTAAGCTTGGTTTTTGTAAGCTGGTTTTCCCACATCCTGTGTTGCACAGTGATGCATGGCCATCCACAGAGCGAGTATGATGACAGAAAACGGCTCTAACTTATCTTTTGCTATTCTTCACGACTAATTACGAACCGCAGCTTTTCAGAATTTTCGGTTCCCCGTCCGCAACGTTGCATTCAATAAATTGCTTGGTTCTTTGAAGCTTTAATTCCACGCTGCTATTCCCGGCTAAGCATGCAGCAAGGCAGTTCAACCCCACAACGTAGGAGCTTTTTTAAAGCTCATAAGTTGTATGAGATACTAAAATGTGAAACTTGTTAATGCTTTAACAACACAAAAATTCTCCCCTCGCGTTTTGTTTGTTCTCCAGATTTCGCTCCCCTTGTAACATCAGACAAAAACCAGTGTTGTGCTTTAATGACACGCTATTCTCGGAGATGAAGTGTAGCCTCATGTGTGTGTTGACCACCAGAAAATGGAAGCAAAGCGTAGTTCTACGCCTTATCAAGTAATTTAAGCAATCGACGTATGAGGCTTGAATGGACCAATAAGATGTCGAAATCTACAGGTATTGCGGACTTGTTCTGATTCCCACGCTCCGCCTAAAAAAAGAGCCGCCGTAAGTTGTTTCGTGTGTATGTAAACATAGAGAAAACGTTTCACGAAATGTTCATGAGAAGAATTTAAATAGTAACGGGAGGGGGTAGTCGAGATCGCATTTGTTGTAATGAGCTGTAAAGCCATGCTACATAGAACGGTTATGTTGAAATCCTATCGCTGGTCGTCTTGCTTATGGAGTATTGGTGGTGAATAGTTAAGTTTTACTGCACTACATCCTACACCAGAATAGCACTACGGGTTGGCACTACAAATCAGTACATCTAGATAGGCAGAACATTCTTTCTGTCGCTATAAACAACGCGTTATTACATCCAACGGGTCAGCACCTCCGTAAATGGATGTCTTGACTCGATGGATGTGTTTACGCATGGAATGTAGTGACTCGGAGACAAGCGGTGGGTCCCACGCATAGAGACAGTTTGCTTTACTTTGCGCATGTTCTATTTGAAGCTGTAGATAAAGACACATGCTACGCGTGATGGGGTGGGTCATAGGCAGTTTTTCGCCGTTCCT
This sequence comes from Haemaphysalis longicornis, assembly GCF_048455015.1. Lineage (NCBI taxonomy): Eukaryota > Metazoa > Arthropoda > Arachnida > Ixodida > Ixodidae > Haemaphysalis > Haemaphysalis longicornis. The sequence continues at coordinate 416,709,804 of NW_027526203.1, read as the reverse complement.
TGTTTTCTTGTTGTGTCTGTCGCACTGTGAGCGGAGAAGGATTCGGTTAGCAGTAAGCTGCCAGACGGCAGGCACAGACATCCTCCTTTGTGCGGGAAAAAATTTTGGTATGTCTGCGGTGCGCACATTTTACAAATGCTTTGAAATGCCCTGCACGCGGGTCAACCTAGCCTTAGCTTCCCATCAGTTCTTATTGCGTATACTCAGGCCTTGAAAGCTGGGGGATAGCAAGCATTGAATCGAAGCAACCTTTTAGTATCATCTTCAAATTCACTTCTTTCCAGTCGTTGTTGCTGGCTTGGGCAGCAATGTCCTCAGTTACAACCACAGAACATGGACGTCTCAAGGTCTTCCCAGTAATAGATTGCTCCGGAATAATTCCTGGAATTTGTTGGTCATGCGGATGTTGCCACCTTAGTTCCGCGGTAATAACTTTGTACTTTGGAGCTAGCCCGAAGCCCTTGCTGTAAGAGCGTGGCTGCTAAATAGAAATCTGCGCGACAAACAAGACAAACAGATGAATAAATAAACAGGACCATGGCGCTCTCTGCGACCTGTCTTCCTCGCAGTAAATGTTATTCAGCATTCGTGTTACAACTATCCCAACAACGTGTTTTGCTGGCAAAGGACAACGTTACCGATTGTGAGGAGGAAACATGGGATCAATTTGTAGGCTCCTGATAACACGGACAATTATTCATGACGCGCTTTAATCAACAGTTATCCACCGGATGTAGGGACAATGCTACTGATTATAGAAGATGAAACAGAGCCCAGCAATGGGAACGAACACAACCAATAACGGTACCACCAACGACTTTGACTAAAAAGGTGGAAAAAAAACGCTGATAAGCAGCAACTGATACCTATAGACGTCATTAATCGTCTTACATAAAACATGAGCACGCAACTAAGTTTGTTATGTTTCAGCAGTAACTGATTGTGTGTCAGATTAAACACTTACAAATCAGAGCTCACGTCGATGCACGTAAATACCCGCAGAAAACTGTGGTGGCCATTTTCTTCTTTTTCTTTCAGTCTGCAGTGTTAATCTCTTGATTTGATTTAAAAATAAGCAGGCGTTGCTTCAAAGAAGCCGCTTAGAAACTGTCTGGTGTTCGCTGGAGCGCGCGTGCATTCTTATTCATTATCATTTCTGTCCCCCTTCTTTTCCTCTTTGTCCCTGGCTTCCTATCCTTAATGCGCCAGTGTCTCTTTTAAAAGGCCTTTTTATTATTTTCTTTTTTCCCTGTCCCTGTACCCTCGTCCCGGTTTTGAAGCCCTGCCCTCCAGGTAAATTTAAGTTGCCCACTTGTGGGTGCGCTAGTTCCACTGCCGCGCGCTGATAGGGTTTTTAATCCTCCTTTCCTTGACATCACTTGACTCTTTCAGCTGAAGGAGCTATCTGCCCGAAAGGGCTTTCTTTTGCCGATACCCAATACACTGTCTCTGGCGGCACTGCACCGCGGTACAGCGAAACCTAAAAAAATTTCTTCAGCGGCACCTCGTTTTTCAAACCACAAATGGCTGGTCAGGGACGGAGACTTCCTGAAGCAGAACGAGTCAGTCAAGATTCCTCGCAGTATGCATGAAAAGCGTCTCTCGCGGTATTTGATAAAAACAACATGGACTGGAATCCTAGTATAGTAATCTCTGCGTAGTGCTTTTTGAGGCTCAAAATTACAATGTTATTCTAAAAATATTTTGACTTTATCTCCCGCCCAATTACCTACTCAGTGGTGTGGCAGTCTGTACCTGACATCCGCACCATTGTTTGTTTTCATTTTCTGTAATCATTCGACACTTATATTAAGCGCAGCCTATATGGCTCGGGTTCAATCTATTGTTTCATGATTGAAAAGGCGAATTCCCGTCTCCACGTGTCCTTGAAGCTCGAGGCTTTCTATAGCGCGAGGCGTTGAAAAACTAACGGCCCGGTGAGTGCGCTATTATGCCGCTGTCCCCACCAAAGTCGCATGTAGCTAAGAACATGATTTGGATCTCAACCTTTTGCCCTCATCACTTTGATGTGCATGTTGACTGGATTCGTTAATTCTAGGCACAACTTTCAAAATCAAAACATTACTTAGACCCTATCCTTATACATCTCGTCACTTAGATGTGCATTTCGAGTAGACTGATTATCAATACGCACTGTTTTCAAGACCACTAGAGACAAAATAAAAGTGTGTGAGCTTACGTATTCTCAGTCACGCTTCCCCAACTAGCCCTAGCTTCCACGTCAGTTATGTATCTGCCTTTCGTATTGATGCCCGCCGTCAACGCTCAAGAGAAATTAAATTTGCTTATGCCTTTCACCTCTACGTCGGGTGCCAAGAAGCTTCACAAATCAGAGAGCGTGTGGCTTCCGAGTCAGTGAGCTATTTTCCGGTGAGGATTCCATGCCCAAGAACCGACCTCGTTAATGACTTTATATCCATGCCCGCGAGCAGTGTGGGTAATTTAACAATGGCCCGCTCAAGAAGGTTATACGGGATCAGTTGCAATGCTCTTACGACGACCTGCGAAGCTGTTTTAGATCAGAGAACACCGAACACTTTTTAGGGTGTGCACGTGTAAGGATGCTCCGCAGTTTTTCGCGACTGCACGTCCGCTCACGCCGCCATATGCTGCTAAAAATTCCTGTAATCGCGTTCGCCATAACGAACTTATTCGGCCAATAACTGCCACTGACGGAGCGACTTGGTCAGGGGGATTGCGATGTCAAAGGAAGAGGGATTGCCCAAGATACGATTTAATTCGAAGTGTTGTGCTTGCTGGGATATTACATGCTTGCACTGTCCAAGCCATGACTATATTTTGGAGCCACATCGTATGCTGGGCGTCCGTGTTGAATAAATCGCTGCGTCGGTCGCAGTCATTAGCTATGCAAACACACATAGCTCTGAAACTGACATTCCCATGTGGCTGATAAACGCCTTGTTTTGTTTCTTTTGTGCGTGGAAGCCCTGTTAAAGATATAGCTATTGTTAACACAAAACTTAACTCCGTGATTTTCTCGCCTGAACAAATACAATTTTTAACCTCTTGCGTTATTGTTCCACTTTTTACAGCGGCTACAGAACGCATTAATTTTTTTCCATCTGAAAGGAAACTGCTTGCAAATAGCGCCGCTAAGGTTTCTGTGACGTCATATAAGCAAAAAAAGAATGCTGGGACGCTAAGAGCGTAGTACTTGGGTCGGGCATTTGTGTCACCAAACTTAGTCACTCTAAGTGCTTCTTGACCATGTTATAAAATTGTTTGAGTGTATTAATGCTTAGAAAAGTGCTGGAGGAGCTCTTTAAAAGTGCACTTTTTGCAGGAGCTCCTAAAGAGTGCCCTCTAAGGCAATCCTATAGTTCACCTTCACCACAATGTAGTTCGTTGACTAATCTCTGCAGCGAACAATTAAATTTCAGTGAATGGCGATGCCAAGCATCTGATTTGACTAATAGTTCGGTCTGGGCTGCGGCATCGTGGAATACGAGTATGTCCTCTGCATTGCACAATGCCGCGGAACAGTTGACATTTTTTAGGCACATTGTGTGTACGTTGCTGTCAATTGCCAAAATTTCTTTGTTAGCGACATGGATTGATCATTCGACTGCATTGAGGTGAAGCTAAACTGCCGGATTGCCATAGACTGTGTATAACTCTGTGAAGTTGCCTGAGGGAATTTTGTCGAGGCTAAACAGACCGCTTTTACGCCCACCTCACGAAACAACGCATGCTTCGTACTATTCTAATGCTTTTCAAAGGCAAACGCAGTTCTAAAACTTCACTCAATTGTACTTCCAGTCCCTAATCTTCAATATACCTTCAGTCTGAGATTCAAACCCAAGATTCCAATCCTTCCCCAGCATTTTTTTTTTTTTTGCGAAATATCTTTAAAGTAGATTCTAAGCACCTACTGGCTTGGACTTTTTTGTTTGAGCTAAGCTTGCGCGGCTTTAAAATTGCTCAAATGCTGGAGGTGCTAGCTTTCTTCTTGTTATTTTGTGTCTTTCATAAAGCTTCCTTTGACATCGACAATCCCTCTTCCATCCTTCGCTGGCGTAAAGAATGTCAGAAACAGGACACTCTGCGGTTTCTTGGCAACAGCTAGGCGAGCACTTCGTTTACAAACCTCCCCAGACCCTTATTCGATCACAGGCTCATGCAAGCTTATCCAGGAGGGTTTCCACCTCGGAGTGTTCTTAAAATATTTGTAGGGCTTGGTCCTGATGTCTGGAAGCAGTGACATCTGTGGGCCATTATACCTGAAAATGTCATTCTTTCTTTCAATTTAAAGTTATCAATATTCTCGATGGCTTTTCGGGTTGGGTTGTTTTCAAAACCGATTGTCTCAAAAGACAAAGCGCTTCAAGTACCGTTTTCCACATTGTCAAAGAGAGCTTCAAGTCTGTGGCAAGAGCTGGCCTGCACATAAATCTGATAGCTGAACACTTTTCATGCACAACACAACGTTTTTCAATAAAGGCTTCGAAAAGCCGGCGTTTAATGGCCGTAGCTCGTTCCTTCTATTGTTGTCCTCCACAGCCTGTGGTGCCCCAGCCAATGTAGATATGTGAAAATTCGACTCGCCGATGGGGTTAGGAAATGAAGCAACTAATTCTGAATGCTTAGACAATGCGCAGATTATTAAGGTGTTCGAGGTTTGAAGGCAAAAGGTTACGTATACCATAAGGTGACCCTGAGGTTCATTTTTATCAGAATGCACTCGATTGACCAACCAATACAACTAGCAATGACAGGAATGACGATGTCGAGCATGCCATTTGACTCGACATTCTAGACTGCGCTGTGGGGGGATCACGCAAGGCAAGCAGACGTTCTGAATTGCGCAGTGCCATATGGCAGATCAAATTTCTAAGTCAAATGGTACGCACGTTGATGTCACTCGCCGAATTTGCTTTGTTGGTGGCATGACTTGGTCAATCGAATGCGTTTTGGCGAAGCTGAACCACGGGATTGCCTTAGAGTGCATGAGTAAGGGAAGGGGGTGTACAGCAAAGATAGCAAGAGGGCGTTTGAACAAACCACATAGCGATGGCAGGCAGAAAATCTCTGGGATTTGCTTGTGTCATGCTCGCAGCACGCGGAGAATAATTAAACTGGGTCGCTCTACGTTTTGATCTTCGGTCTATTTTGCCGGTGTCGTGTCGCTTTTAACGCAGCAAATTTTATTCGGAACCCGTCACAGAAAAGCTCCACTTTAGACTGGTACACACAGCTCACCGTCATATAAAACAAAGTATTGGCACAAAGCGAATAAAACCAGCGTATTTTTAGTCTTGAAACGAGCGTGATAACTTTGGGCTATAGGACAGTCGACGAGAATGATAAGGGGACCCCTACTAATTGCTCTGGAGGAACCTAGTGCTTGTTCTCGCAATAGTTCTGAGCCAGAGTGCTAGGGCCAAAATAATCATGTTGATGGCGATTGTCATTATGGTAAGCAGCACAATATCCTAGCGAAATCTAGCAGTGCCTGTCACCTGCGACATTGCACGTGTACATGAAACCAACGAAGACAATTTTATAATACGTTGAATTAATTACCAACAATGCAGCTTGTCGTAAATGAATTATGTTAAGATAAGCTATAACACGCTTAGTAACGGCCTCGGTGTTTACAGTTTTAGTAGAATTGCATACACACTTCGAAAAATCGTTGGCCTTCTGTTTCACCATAATGCAACTTACGGACCAATCACTTCATCTAAGAAAGCAAATTGGATGGATAATGATTCCAGTCACACCGCGTCACTCAAATATGTGATCCACGCTGTTACTTAACGAATGCAAAACGTTATTACGTTTGTATTGCGTTATGTCAGAGCACGGATCAATTCTTTCGAGTCAAATTACATGCCGTGCCTCACCATCGGTTATCTTAATTCCCTTAGTCATCCACTTTAATTTGCTTTAATTCGCTTCGACTCCTCTTAATTGACTTTAATACAAGTAACTTTGAATATGTTATTTCACGCACTTCAATTCCTCTTAATTCACTTTTTTTATCCTTCTTTACTTTTTTTGTTATTCACCCATGGCAAGTCGGGCTTTAGTCCGCTCTAATTACCTTTAAAGGGACACTGAAATGATTTGTAAACATTGCGGGATTACTACCGCAAATTGTAGTATGGAGTCTCTAGGCCACGTTTCTACAATTCTCGCTGCGCTTACGCGGGTTTATTCAGTAGAAAAATCAGTTCGAAAATGCTGTCTTCCTCAAATCAAAACAAGAAGGCTTGGCTTGATTGCGCTAATAATGCACGGCTCGCCTACCCAGAGACAATCAGTCGGCCCAGCGTTTAGTAGGCCGGCCGACGGCGGTTCGTCGTGGTTCGTTCGCTGAGTTGAAACTAAGCCACGACACATTGGTGCCTGGAAGAATGTGCCTTTAGTTTGTTAGTTCAGATACTGTATCAAGTCCAAGTCGCTCCTCCACACAAGCGCACACACTACTGGTACACTAGTAGAAAAATCTAAGGCCAATTGAAGGCGGGAGAAGAGTCAGCGAAGTTAATATAGGTGCTAAGAAATTATAATCAACCGAGACTTTTATCGCAGAGCGTAAAACCAGGGTGCGGGAAGCACTTTTTGCTCTGGGTGAACTAGCACAGCGGTCAGCAGCACGACCACATATCTGCGAGCGCTTTTCCCCATAAGGAATGCTGTCGCTAGACATCAGATATATATGGGAATTTGGGGGCGCTTACTGCACGAGCGCTATACAAGAAATAGTTCCCTAAGGTGCTTGAAATGGTAGAACTGAATAAAAATGTAAACTGGCTATACATTATACAGGGTGACCAAAGTTAAGTCGACAGGTATTTTAAAAAATAGGCGGTTAGATTTACGCGAAGACCGCCTCTGCAGTGAGGTTATGTGCCCAGGGGGACACATAATTAGGAGGTAATTATTGATGTAGGTGGCTTAATTAACTAAAATTGATTAATTAACGTTTTAGTGGCTGCAGTAACTAGGCATGTTTGTATTGGAAAATTAGACGCAATCGTGTTTCTACGCAGTTTCAATTAGCAGAATTCTTCTAGCGGATCCGTAGTCCGAGTTATCGAACGGCGAAGTTTAATTGCCGTTCGCATGATTACGCATGCTAGAAGTCAAGACCGGCGCATAGCTCCTCCCTTTTGTTCTGTGTTTCGATAGCGGTTCCTAGTACTGCAGATTGCGATAACGCCAGCCAAGAATGAATGGGTGCCAGTTATCCCTTTTTCCTGTGCCTCCACCCCTTTTTCGAACTAAACACCGTACACATCAGGCACGTCACAGAAGGGAGGATTTGCCCCGGTGCAGACTGTCTTGCATGCGTAATCATGCGAACGGCAATTAAACTTCACCGCTTGACATCTCGGACTACGGATGCGCTAGAAAAATTCTGCCAATTGAAACTGCGTAGAAACATGATTGCGTCTAACTTTCCAATAGAAACATGCGTGGTTACTGCAGTCACTATAAAGTTAATTAAACAATTTTAGTTAATTAAGCCTCCGAAATCAATTATTACCTCCTATTTATGTGCCCCCTTGTGCGCACAACCTCACTGTAAAGGTCGTCTTCGCGTTAATCTAAGCGCCTGTTTTAAAAAAAAACCTGTCGACTTAACTTTGATCAACCTGTATATATTATATTTCTACCATTGGCACCGTTGGCTTATGGCCGAGTGGTTTGTAGCACTACGGTAATTGGTTTGCACCCCGCAAGCGGGAATGTCCAATAGTGCATGCTTTTTTAAGTTGATTTATTTGATTTTGGGCAATGTTTTTTATGTTGAATTCATTATTTTTGTGCTGTAATGTTCACAGCTCTACGACGAGCGAGTTCGCATAACGCGTGCAGACTGAGAGTTTTAGCATATCGTTATGGTGTTTGCGTTACCGTTTACCGTGTTACCGGAAGCCGTAGTTCGCGCTAATCGCTGAAAACGGTAAAACATGTTTTATCACACCGTTTGCGGTTTGCATATTCCGGCCGCCATGGCGCTTAAGTAGCGACATCTGATGAATTTGTCTGAAAGCAAATCACGCATAATTTTGTTGCTCATATCTAGTTGCTTTCGTTTAAAGTAACTTCATTACTCCACTCTTCTGAGGAAGCATTCACAATCACATTAGTTGCTTTGATAATGCTGTATGCATCACCTGTAGAGCTTTCAAAAAGAAAACATGTTGGTGGCGCAATCTACTAGTAGGGTTGGAATCAAGGTAAAGTATAATATATGGCCGCGATCGATATTCCGGCAAGAATTGAGTGAAACATATCGTCGTAATTACTCAATAACCTGCACTACCTTGCTTAGCACAATTTTGGAGGCCTAGAAGCACTTCGCCAGATCAGAAACTTATTTGAACTATTTTAGGCTGACGAGGCTTAGCACGAGTACGGGCCGCCATTTTGCTCGCTAATTTGAGAAAAAAAGTCGCTTGTCGTTCTCCTGAGCATCATTTAACAAGAAAAACGTAATAAACAACATCAAATAAGATTACTTTTACCGGCTGCACCGAGCATCAAGCGCCGAACGCACTGCATTTGCTTTAATCAATACGTGAGGGGCCACTTTGTCGTCTCCGGAAGCTCTCTGGCGACTGTAAAGCGTTTGCCGTCAAGTTACCGTTCGTGGTAACTCTCGCGCATGCGCAGTCGACTCCCACAAACGCGGTAGACGGTAACGTGAATACGGTAACGCTATGCTAAAACTCTCACTGACGCGCTGGCGAGTTCTAGCTGGCGTGGTGTTGCCATAAGCACCGACTGCTTGCAGGCACAGTCCTGAATCAGCCGACCCTTGGCATGGTGCGAACACACCTCTTACGATAGAGGCACGAGCCAGGCAAGCTCCAAAGGTGGAGACAAAGTGCGTCGCACTTGAGCGTCTCCAGTGACGCGGAGGGCGTTCATCCACTGCGTAGGCCTCGCCTAGTGATTGTTACTATTCTAAGCCGTGCTGGCAGGCTAATCTGGGGCATTTTACAGCCGACAACATGGCAGAAGCGCGGTATGCCGATTATTGGGATATCGAAAATGGCCAGCCAACGATAACGTCGTATGCCAAGCATGTTGTTTCACTGAACCGAAACCAGAACTGGTTTGATTTTTAATCTTGGGTTTCGTCCAATCACGTAGCACCTTGTATTGATGTCACTGCTGTTAGTCGGTGCGGCCGCCGCAGACTGCGCATGGTAGTTTCTTTTTTTTTTTTTTTCGGGCGTTATACAATAAATACCGCCTTATCGCCAGTATAAACGATGAAAAATGTGTTTCTTTGAGTCAGTCTACGCAATGCAAGCAAAAACAGGAGCTTGACAAATTCACTTGAGTGTCCCTTCAATTCGCGTAACATCCAGAATATTTTTATACGATGCTTGTTAACCACCGCTTTTCGCTCAAGGACTTTGAAGACCTACTGAAAGACGAGGAATATAAGGCTTGCGCCTCAGTAATTACACTATAACTTGTAAACCGGTAGCGCTAAGCGAACAGGCTGTGCTTCTGCGCTGGTCCACCAGCTTCATAATGATCAAGAACAAGCCTTTGAGTATCTGTATAGCCACATCAGGTGTTGTTCTAATGAGTTCGGTGTCAGTGTCCGGACACTTTCTTCGATCATGCCATGAACTTGAACTTTGGTGAACTTGTTTTTGTTAGTGTTTGCACCTCCTTCCGTCACCCGGGTTGCTTATTAATTAATTGTATATTTTCCTGTTAGGGCAACGCTTTTATTATTAGTTGCTGTACTCGATATATGTTTTAATAAATTGATTGATAATCCCGAAGGTATGACATTGTCATTTGGTGTTCCACGGGCTTATCATAAAAAGTGCTTTCCTTGTCGTTCCATTTACGCCAAAAGTAGAGTGCCACGCAAGAAGTCCAAAGAAAATGATAACTCGTTTTTGCGCTCGTAGCGGAAGGCGCTGCTTAGGCAGCGCGACGTGTTCAGGCCGCGGCACCACTATAAATAAAAAGAACAGAGAAAATGAAAGGGCTTTAACTGTGCGTAAAGAATGGGGCTGATTTAACTTGTTAAACTATAGGAACGGTCCCTCCATAACGCGAGCTTTGCCTTTGAGGGGCATCCTGTCGCGGAAGTTAGCTAGGTTTGTTTTACTTGCCTTGACACCAGGTGTGTCTCAACGCAAGGTAAATCCGCTCGCTAGGCGCATTTTTGGTAAAGTTAAAGCCAAAGTCCCAAACGAAATCCCGTTGCCCCGGATGTCAACAGTGGCATCCGGGGCAACGAGGACACTAGGAGGTCCCCCCAGTTTGCCAGGACGTCACCGCTTTCGACGAGGCCCGCAACGTCCTGGCCCGCATGGTGCAGACGATGCACCCCGACCCTTGGGTTGTGAGTGGCCTGGCGCCGCGACCGCTGCTTGGACGCATTAACGGGGATGGCTGCTGCCTGCTGCTCCGCATGCGGCTCGACTGCTGCAATGTGGCGGAGCGCATGCACCGACACGGGCATGTGCGGACTGTTGAGAACCAGTGACGCTGGAGCCCCTTCTCTGCTTCTACCCCACCACCCGGCGCCGAGAGCAGAGGTCCACCGAGAGCTCCAGCGTCAGCGTCAGCGCCGGCATGGAGGACCTTCTGTTCCCGATAGGGGCTTCCGTCGACCTAACAGGAAGTCTTCGCCCATCTGCTCTATTTCCTGGAGACGACCGGCCTTACTGGCCTTAGGCTGTAGCCCGAAGTGCTGATAAGCGGACTGATGTTCCCGGATTGCCAACCTTATCTCTAATTTTTTCTGCTTTCTTTATATATTTCTCTATCTCCGTGACACTGTACTTTGTCCTTTCACTCCCCCTCTACTTCACTTCCCTGCTCTGGGTTGTATGCAGGTGAGCTCCTAGCCGAGTTCAGAAATATCCCTAGTGCCCTTCCTTTCCTTTTCTTTTCCCACAAACCTAAACATAAACTGGCCCACTCAACTCTCGGCTTTCAGTCCCCGGCGGCTGTAGGACACAACTATCCGCTGCGGCGGTCAGGACAGTGATACAGCAGAGGGTGCTAAGGATATCTGCGTCCGGACAGGCCGCTTTTCGAACTTGAACCTGGCAACGTTCAACACACGCACGTTGTCTAGTGAGGGAAGCTTAGCTGTACCACTAGAAGAGCTCTCGGACATTGCATTGGATATTATAGGGTTAAGCAAATTCCTTAAAAGGACAGGAGAAGGCTTCGTGGAGCGCATTAGCGGGCATATTCTGTGCTACAGTGCATGGTCATACAGTAGCCTTTTCTAGGCCAGCAGCTGTTCATGAGGCCTACGGCACAGGGCTGACTGGAGCGATTGAAGCGCAGGCTTGGAGTCACAGAAGATCGCCCACCTTCGGGATGATGCTTGCTCAATGGTGTGAAGGGCGCAACGAATGCCGGTAAGTTGGTCATGAGATTGCCTTCCAGTGGCTTCCGAGTCACTGCGGCATTGTCAGCAATGAAAGTGCGGACTCTGCCGCCTGCTTGGCACAGCAAAAGTCGGAGACCTTATCTATTCCATTATCCAGGACGGACACCGCAAACTTGCCCGGAAGACCACTTGCCCGGGCACTACCCAAGAGTTCACAAGATCTCGTATTCATGCCTTGGACCCGCATCTTCAGCGTCCTCTTCTATTAGGCCTCCCACGAACTGATGCAACCATTCTTTGCCGTCTCTAGCTTGGATTCGTCTTCACAAATGCTTACTTTCATTTGACTGGAATGACAGACAGTGACAGGTGTGAAGTGTGTGACCCACCGGAGACCATACGCCATCTTCTATGCGAATATCCTCTTTTTTCATCTGCAAGAAGGCAACTCTCCTCAGCTTTACGGAAGCTCAATTCTCGGCGGCCGTTCTCTGAGGAGAAAATCCTGAGCCACTGGCCTTCACTGTCATCTAATCATAAGGGAAGAAAAACGCTCCTGTGCTTCCTAAAAACAACGAACTTGCGCAGAAGACTTATGCACAAAAGACTACTCTCTGTGAGGTCAATAACTATATCGCCTATAGCGCCGTAACGCTAGTCACACCTCTTTACGCTCTCTCGTTACCTTCCCCTTATTTTACTGTTTTCATCTTTTTTTTCATTGTTCTCATTCCCCACGTATAGATAGCAAACTAGGCCACAGCCTGGTTGAAATTCCTGCCTTTCCTTTACCTTTATTCCTTCCTTCCTTCCTCCCTGTGCTACAGTGGACACCAAGAGAAAATTACGCCCAGCTTCCTGCGAGGGAACCCTGGTGTGATGCGACGCATCGGGGGGTTTAATTGGTGTTTCTGTTGGGTTGATTCTCTAAATCGGGTGAAACGTGTTGTGACGCGAAGTCGAACGAGAGCGAGCGCTGACTGAACCGCCGCAGCGCGCTACCCGCTTTATATTCACAGCGCCTGAAGGAGAGGAGACAGCGGAGGAGAATCGCGCATGCGCGCACTTGCGCGACGGGAGCGGAGCGAAGCGCGCGCACGCAGCTGTTGTTTATGATAATGAGACGGAGTGAGAGTGTTGCGCGCAGCTGTTGGAGAGAAGAGCGGAGGAGAGTCGCGCATGCGCAGGTGGCGTGCGGACGCCGCCAACGACGACGCCGACGCAGGAGGGGCATGCCTCAGAGCAAGAGATGCGTCGCATCTAAAAAAAATACCGTGTGGAATTTTTAATCCACAGAGAAACAGCAGAAAAACGTGTAATAGTTTTTCAGCATTAGCGAGACAGTCGCGGCTGTTGTGATCAAGTTAAACAAACTGTACAGGTTAACGATAGTACAGGCCTCTGTGCCAACAACACGCTATGATGACGAAGCCGTAAGCAGCTACCACGAGGACGTCGATTCAACAGTGAAGAAGGCAACAACGCGGTTCGCGATTGTAATGGGAGACTTTAATGCAAAGGTCGGTAGGAAACAAATGAGAGAAGGGTCAGTGCGAAACTCCGGAATAGGCAATCGCAACAGTCGACGAGATACACTGGTGGGATTTGCAGAGAGAAATAACCTGAGGTTGACGAACACATTCTTTTTCAAATGAAAGAATAGGAACTGCACATAGAAAAGTCCCTAAGGTACAACAAAAAACTAAATTTACTTTATTTAAATTACAACCGAGGTATCGTACAAGACGTAGAGGTGCTAAGTAAGATTCGGAGCAGTGATCATAGGATGGTTCATGCAATCTGAGGCTGAATTTCAAAAGAGAAAGCAGGAAACTTGTGAAAACTGAGAAATCCTGCATGGAGTCAGTCACGCCCACAACGCAGGAGTAACTCTTCAAAACAAATTCGCGCTTCTCGACGATCAGAACGAGGTCAGTGTAGACAGGCCAAATTACAACCTAACATCGGCACTTAGTGAATCAGCAGCAGCTCTGGGAGAAGAAACATGTGGTGAACAAACTGGAGAACTAAATAAGAACCCGAAGAAACTAATGGCCAAACGTAAGAATATGAGCGCGTCAAGTACGGCGGATCGGATTGAATTAGCCCAGCTATCGAAACTGATTAACACAAGTAAAACAAACGAAATTTGCGCATAGAACATGGGAGTGATCTAGGAAACGCTGCAAATAGGGAGAAGCTTGAAACCAACTAACAGAAAGCTAGCCATCGCCAAAGACAGGATCTACGCACTCAGAGACGAACAGAGTAATATTACCCACAACTTGGACGAGAGAATAAAAGTACCAGAACGATCCTACACCGGGCTGTATGCCAGCGACGTTAGACCAGGCGAAGCTACTGAGAGTGCAAACTCAACATGCGATGTCCCACTAGTAACTAAAGAGACAGTTGGAAAGACTCTCAAAGGCATGAAAATAGGAAAAGCTGCAGGTGACAACGACATAACCGTGGATCTTTTGAAGGAGGGAGGAGATATTTTACTGGAAAAGCTTGCTGTTCTATTTTCGGAATGCTTGAAGACCAAAAAAAAAATGCTAATAGGCTGGAAAAACGCCAACAATATTCTGAATCATAAAAAGGGAGATCCCAAGGACCTCAAGAATTACAGACCCATCAGCCTACTCTCAGTTGTTTACAAGCAGTTTACCGAAGTTTACTTAGCCGTGTAAGTGGCAGCCTGGATTCCCAACAACCCAGAGCGCAGGCTGTGTTTAGGGAAGGGTACTCAACCCTGGATCACATCCATGTCGCCAATCAAGTGATAGAAATTATCTGCGGAGTATGCACAAAACCCCTTTACATGACATCTATAGATTATGAGAAAGCGTTTGATTTAATACTCACCTCAGCCGTGCTAGAAGCACTACAGGACCAGGGAATACAGGAAACCTACATACGACTTCTAGAAGCCATATATAAGGAATGAACGGTCAGTATAACCTCCACAAGCAAAGCGATAAATTTCCCATCCGAATGGGAAGTAAGACAGGGTGATACCATCTTGTCAGAACTATTCACAGCATGTCGGGAAAGGGTGTTTAGAAAGATTGACTGGTAAAACATACTATTAAGGATAAACGGGGAATACTTGAGCCATCTGAGGTTTCCAGACGAGGAGGAGGAGGAGGAATAAACGTCCCTATAAAGCAGTTCGCCTTGGGGAAGAGTCGTAGTCTTGCCGAGGGAGAGTGCAGAACACATACAAACAACGCTTGAGGAACTACAAACAGAAAGCACGGCCGTGGGGATAAAAATAAATGGGAATAAATCTAAGGTAATGAGGAGTAAGCATGCCGAAAGTGCCTTCTTCAGCTTAGGAAACGAAACGCTAGAAGAATTAACTGAATATAACTACCTCGGACAGATGGTTAGTGCTGACCCCAACCAGTAGAGAGATATCTGACGCAGAATAGGTATGTGTAGGAAAGCACTCGGCGAGCATTCCCAAATAACGAAACGTAAGCTACTTCTGTCACTCTAAAAGAAAAATCTACAAGCTGTGCATACTGCCCGTGATGACATACGGAGCTGAAACTTCGCGCCTTACTAAACAACTAGAAAGAAAACTTAGGTCGGCTCAACGAGCCATGGAACCAATAATGTTAGGAATAATACTCAGGGACAGGAAAGGAGCTACCTGTCTCAGAGAAAAAAAAATAGAGTAGAAGATATCATAGTTTAATTACAGAAAAAGAAATGGACTTGGGATGGCCATGTAGTAAGACGAACCGAGAACCGGTGGACAGTTTAGGGTCACAAAGTGGATGCCAAGAGATGGGTCTAGAAGAAGGGAAAGGCCATTAAACCGATTGAGGGATGAAATAAAGAAATTTGGGGGTTAACAGTAGACTCGAGTAGCGCAGGACAGGAGCGGTTGGAGATCAATGGGAGAGGCATTCGTTCTGCAGTGGACCTGAGTAGGATGCTGCTGCTGATGCTGATGACGATGTAAGAATGGCGCAGTGAAACAAATTGGAAGCGTATCTATTCCTTTTGTTGAAAATGTCGACGAAAGGCAACAGACTTCCATCAAAATTTGCCAAGTAAATGCCTCCTTCATTTCGCATTCCCGCATTCATTTCGCATTCCCGGAGTTCATTTCGCATTCCCGCTCACCTGCCATGCTGTTCCCATCCCGTTGCGCGCATGCCAGAGGTTTGCTCAAGCCAATTTAAATTTACCGCGTTTCACTGCTCCAGGCCGGGTGCCTCGATGCTAGTGCTGCTGTATGGCGGAGACGCGCGTGAATCGAGGCGGCGTACTTCAACGTTTACAGACAGACAGACACAAATGTTTTAAATGCAGAGCATTTCAGTAACTCACGATGACACCCGCGT
This sequence comes from Haemaphysalis longicornis, assembly GCF_048455015.1. Taxonomy (NCBI): domain Eukaryota; kingdom Metazoa; phylum Arthropoda; class Arachnida; order Ixodida; family Ixodidae; genus Haemaphysalis; species Haemaphysalis longicornis. Next base: position 416,694,063 of record NW_027526203.1, on the reverse strand, counting down.
TGACGTCCGTCGTAGTCCGCACCGTCGTTGTCCGCACCCCTCCCCCTACACTATATATAAAAAAATACTATCCGGCGCCTGGTTTCGGTCCCTCGACCCTGCGGGCGGAACGCAATGTACACGGTGCTCTACCCACTGCGCCACAAAGCCGACACAGAATGGGAGGCTACGAACGCGCCTTATATCCTTGACTCATTCAAACTACTTCAAGAATTAAGCTGCTGATACAACGCATTCACTACCACCAACTCCCCAAACACTAAACGTTAACGCAATACACCCACCCCCTATGCGACGCATTTACTCGAGTCACCCTCACGGGGAGATGGGCCCAATTTTTTATTCGGGATGGCTCGAGGCCGCAGGCTTAAGGGAGGGGGTTAATAATGTCCGGCCATGGCTGCCTCGCAAACGAAGTGCCACAACGCAGCCAACCTAGCTTGGTGTCGATCACGTGGCCTGATCCAGTCCTCATAGGAGAGGACCCAGGCGGGGCGATATTTTGCGCGAAGCCGATCGAATACCCCGCAGTCCCAGACGCGATGGCGAATTGTGGGGGTCAGGTCTGTTTTGCAGGCGAATCAACGGACTGGTCTAGGAAACGCAGCAGCGGAACCACTGTTAGAGAGGCTTCCATCGTGGGATGTAGGTTGGGGAGCGTAATTCCGCCATCGAGAAACCACGTCGTCTGTATATGCGTACCCCGACCGCGCCCGGTTTAGGAACACCTGAGCACCTTGGGGTTGACCAGGGGGTGTGGGGTCGTCGCATGGGGGAATAGTAGTGGCCAATTCTTGCCTCCTTCGATTACGTCGACGGCGGCGCTCCACATCTGGATGAGTAAGCAGCGTATATGGTCTTACAGGCAGCATGAACTGGGAACGGTGTAAAGAAGCCTCGCTCGCAAGTTCATGTGCCTTCTCGTTTCCTGGGTGTCCTAATTGATGGCCAGGAATCCAGCGTACCGTTACCAGTACTCCAGAGTCAGCCCTGAGTTCCTCGCATTTCTGCTTGATAGCGTGGGCGGTGCTGTTCTGCCTGGGTGGACCAATGAGGCATTTCAGTGCCTCAGTGCAGTCAGTCAATATTTCCACCCGGTCGTAACGCCGTTCTGGGTGATCAGTGACAACCTGGCGTGCAAGGTGAATACCTTCCTTTATGGCAAAAAGCTCAAATTCCGTTATATCGGGGTCGGCGGCCAGCGAAATTAGTCGAATGCTTTGGAGTTCATCGGAGTTGGTCACAGCGGCTACTGCCGCCATACAGGACTCGGCCCGCAGAGACACGTCCATAGCAGCTATCTCGGGTGTTGTACTGCTCCGAGAAGTAGCACCGGCAACAACCAGAGAGGTCCGCTGCGACGTGTGCCTGCGACGCTGAGTTTTAGAGGGTACAGGTTGTTGCGCTGTAACAAGCGTGTCCTCCCATGGCGGGATATGCTTCTTTATAAGCGGCGTGTCCACCGGTGGAATATGGCCATCAGCGGTCAGTAATCGGCGCCCTTGCGGTGTCAGCTCGTGGTGATCGCAGACTCCTCGGGACCGGGCAAGGACCGATTCTTCGAGAGTAGGAAGGCCAGCATAGCGGTACAGCTCAGTGACCTTCGTGTGTCGGGGAAGCCCCGTGATGACATGAAGGGCTGCCCTGTAAAGCGTCTACCCGCCGCGGTGGCTCAGTGGCTAAGGCGTTGCGCTGCTGAGCACGAGGTCGCGGGTTCGATTCCCGGCTGCGGCGGCCGCTTTTCTGATGTAGGCGAAAAGCAAAAACGCCCGTGTGTACGAGATTTCGGCGCACGTTAAAGATCCCCAGGTGGTCAAAATTAATCCGGAGCCCTCCACTACGGCGCGCCTCATCGCCTGCGTTGCGTCGGTGCGTTAAACCCTACAATCAATCAATCAAAATCAAACCTGTAAAGCGTCTCGAGCTGTTCCGTCTCACGTTTCGTGAGACGGAAGCACAGAGCCCCGCAGCAAGCTTTGCTCACCAGAATTGCTTGAACTAGTCGGCGGGCGATGTTTTAAGCTCCACAGAAGGTATTAGAAATTCTTCGGATTAAGCTTAGCAGAGGAGTCCATTGCGCCTTCAACTGTCGAAGCCATTCTGAAGCTCCTCCGGACTCGTGGACTGGAATGCCCAGCACTCTGATCCACCGTTCTGGGGCCCGCTGAAGTGTTTGACCTCCCATGGTGAGAGCAACTAGTGCTTGCTCTTCTGGCCTACCTCTAATGATGATAAAGTTGGTTTTTGCCGAGGAAACCTCCATTCCTGGAGCGGGGAGGAGACTGGTGAACGTATCAAGAGCTTGTTGCAGACTACGCACAGCGCTTTCTGTCGAGGAATGATCCGCAGCTTCGGTTCATATAGTGACATCATCGGCATATGCCGTGACGTGGACGCCGGGGATATCTGCAACGCCTCGCACAAGCTTAGTCATGACCAAATTGAACAGAGTTGGAGATAGGATGGCCCCTGTGGAACTCCTGAACGGTTGTCAAAGTGTAGAGTGTCGTGGCGTCCAGAGCGGATTTCAAAAATCCGGTTGGCCAAGAAACTCCGAACAAAATTGTTCAGTCTCTTGCCCGGGTACGCGTCCGCCAGCGCCTCAAGAACAGCTACGTGAGTGACGCTGTCATAAGCTTTGCGGAGATCCAACGCAACCATGACGTGCGGGCACTTGTGATTTGTTTTCCGTAGAATACGCCGCAGGAGAAACATGGAATCATGCGTCCCCAGATTATGCCGGAACCCAGTTTGACAGGGGTGGAAGTGGAAATACTCAGCTTCCTCCTCGAGGTGGTGATTCAGTCTGGTCACTGCCATCCGTTCTATTATCTTACATAGGGTAGACGTAAGTGAGAGAGGTCGAAGATTGGCCATATCTGTCGGGTCTTTCGCTGGTTTCGCAATGGGAGTTATTACAGCATGTTTTAGAGCTGCCGGCACCCGTCCGCGGATCCAGATTTCGTTTATCTTCCCAAGGAGCTCCCCCGTAAAGGCGCGGGAAGGTTCCGAAGCATTGTCCACGTGACGCCGTCCTTCCCAGGTGCACTACGAACATTGATTTGCTCGAAAGCCGCCGTAAGTTCGGCAGTCGTGAACAAAGACTCGATAGGCTGTAATTCGTCCACCTTGAGAAGAGCATATATATCTGGAGGAGGCAGGGTTACTGGTTGCGGGAAAAAGAGAGGCCGATTCCCTTTCGAAGTGCTCCTGATCCATCCCGGTGCGGAGCATCACCGCCTGCACCGTTCCTTGGAGCAAGAGACCGGAACGTTGACCAAAGCTTTTCTACTCCTGTATGTCGTGAAAAAGTTTCACAATACTCTTCCCAGCGCTGCCGAGCAAGTAGTTTTACATGACGGCGGATCTTCGCGGTTTGTTGCCGTATTTTCACCAAGTCGTGGTATGTGCGGCCACTGGCGATGTACGTCTCCTCCAGTTCATCCCTGTCAACGTAAACCACGTTGCACTACTCCACGTGCGTTTCAAGCGGGACGTGGACCCTATCTAGTGGAACCTTTCGTAACTGTTTTCGTTTTATTTTTATTTTTTAATTCCCCTAGAAGCTATATTGGCACGGGCGACAGCAGGTGACGGAGTGAATTTTTTTATGCAGTAGGTGCAGTATTTCATATGCTATCGCAAAAATAGGGCATCCATGAATTTCTTATAAAGAAACGCTGTGAATACTGCTTTTCTATTGGTTTCTGCCTCATATTTGCGTCATGTTTTGTTCTTGTTGCACAATTTTGACAAGTATAAACATTTCCAACAGACTTCAACGTTTAGATTTGGCTGTGGGTAAAGGAACCTTTTGTGCAGCTTCTGTGTCACTTTGGCTGGGTGGCTGAATCCAGTAACTGGAACTTGTGCCGTGGACATTATTTCAAAGAGCCTTTGGTGCGTCGGACCTTGTTTTTGTGAACTTGATGGATGTTCACTTAGTTTCCTTTGTAGCACATTGCGCATATCCTGTGCCCTGTCGACCCATGCAGTAGCTAACTACAGCGGGTCCTAGCTGCAACTAGTTTTAATAAATTCTCTTATAGTCAGACAGACAGACATACAGACAGACCAAAATTTTGGCGTTCAAGTAGCCAAAAAAAGACTATCGTCTTTGAAAATAGCAGCGTATTTGCTTGCGTCGCTGCAAGTATAGTCGAAAGACGATAGCCATCTGACACCCCTGCCAAGTAATACAGCTTGCCTCTCGAATTTTCTATTTGAGAAAATAGAAAATTTCGTGTACTCTTCTGCTATTGAGTGTCAACGCTGTTCGGGAGCGGTAACAGTGCACTTTCCTTGCCCATTTCCCATGATTCCAATCTGAAGGCCTCTCCTCAAAACGTATATTACTTTGTGCTTCCCGGGCGTCAGATGAGGAGCGCGCATGGCCCTGTACTGCGTCATTCATGGTTTCGCCATTAGCTAGGCCTTGTGTCGATCAGCCGGCTGCCTTCTGGTTTACTTCCAGCCTCTATAAGGTCTCCGCCGCTCGTTCGGCATTTGAATGTGTGAGCGACGAAGACATTACTCCTTCCCAAATCCTTCGCGCTACCTCATACCCGATTAAAACAAAACAAAATACTTCAACCAAAATATTTAGTGAAAGCGTTTCTAATCTTTCGAAGCGGATTCGGCCCTTTCATCAGGGGTGACTAGTTTTGCCGGTGAGGGGCAGTGATATAAGAAAGAGAATTTTTTTCTTTTTTTTTCACTTCTTTTACTCACTTCTTGCTGTCACGCACCGGAGTACGTGGGGTGTTGTAAATTTGGGATGTGCACCTAGTCATCTGTTCAGCTTTTGCGCACCTGTTTGTGTGTGCATTGACTCCAGACGGGTTCTTTGCAGGTTATTCGTCACGGTGTCAATTCCCTGCGCTTTTACGCAGTTTATGCGATGGTCGTCTTTTTCTTCGTGTTCAGCTAACGCGCAGCGCTCTATAGCCGGCCTCGAGACGTCGTTTTCGTGCTGTAGAAGTCGTTCCGGGAAGTTCCGCGCTCCGTCGATGTCATCGGGCGAGACACTCAGCACAAGAAATTTTCTAAATGACTCTTCTCACTTTTTTTTTTTTTTTCGTCGGGGTCCGGTGCTATTTTCGTCGCGGCATCAGTCGTACAAGAGTTGACAGCGGTTGATGCGGCTCCAATTATTTTGGTATAGGGCTTTTCGACATAGTATTTTCTGTACACTGACCTTTCGGTACACGGGTGTTTCGGTACACGTGTTTTTGTTTTCAAAACAACGTTTCGGTACATTCTTTTCGGTATGTGTACCTTTGGGTACACGGACCTTTCACGCTCGTTTCAGCGCGCGGCCATTTTGGTTCATCGGAAGATGGTGTCAATGGTTCACCGATTTTGAAAAAAAAAAAGTCAAACTGTTTAAGCCCAATCCAAGAGTGTGTACCCTATTGTTTTCTTAATTCGGGCTTCCATTTTAAGTGCAGTTGCATTTTAAAGGCGCAAATAATACTCATTTGTTACAAATCTTCTACTCCCGATTCTGCCTTGCTGTACTTGTACAAGGTTCGCACCCTGACGTAAAGTTTCCCTAAAGTCTGTACAAAATCTGAACCTGCACCCCTGCACCCAGTCAAAACATGCCCTAGTTGTTTTTTTTTTTGCGCATAAATAACGGGACTAAAATTTGTCTGGTTATTGCGTACATTTTTTAGCCTTCGGATGATGTTATTTTTTATTATTACGCTCTTTTCTAGTCATCTTATGTCCCCAACTTCTTATTTTAAAAATTAGTCATGGTATAATTATTTATTTTAACGTTCGGCAACCTACTAGGTGATTACTGTTGCGGAGTTACGTGCACCAGGGAGAGGGGGGGGGGGGATGATAAGGACCAGTGGTTTTCTAATCTAGTGACGAATATTGTTGATAGTAAGGTTTAACGTGCCGAAACTACACCCTTGCTATGAGGCGCGCCTTTGTGGATTGCTCCGCATTAATTTTGGCCGTCTGGGGATCTAACGTGCGTCGAAATATCGGCACATGGTTGGTTTTGCTCTTCGCCTCCATCTGAAAAGCGGCCATCGCGGCCGGGATCATAGCCGTGTCCCTAGGCTCAGTAGCGCAACGCCTTAGCCACTGAGCTGACTCGGCGGGTAAAACATTTCAGGGCGCAGCCCTTTGGCGGCTTTCTCTGGGCCACGGTGCTCTGGGCTGAGCCGCGTTGTCGGCGTTACCGAGTGAACGATGGCAAGCGAAAGAAAAAGCCAACGATGAAAGAAAGCAAAGGAGGAGATTGTCGCGAAATCGGGAGGGGAGGGTGGCTCACCGTGGTGGCGCGAGCCAGCACTCTCCGAAAGTGTGCGGTGGGGGAGGAGAGGGAGCAGTATGCTGTGCCCGCACGAGGCGCTCGACGGAGCGACCCTTGGCAAAAACGGGAGGTGGGAGTGCGCGTGACTATGATGTGCGTTCCCTTAAGGCGCAGTGCGTTCGGTTAATACGCAGTTAGGACAAACTTCGCGCCGCCGCCGCAGAGGCTCACCATAGCTGCCGTCGAGAGAACCCATGAGTGAGTGCTGCCTCAGCGCACCGTTGCTGCGCCCAAATATCGCATTAGGGAGTATCGTAATCGCCAGCTAATGTTTTTTTTTGTTTTTTTTTTCAAAGCACCCTTATCACCCTAAGTAAATAAATGGGAAAAGCTGCGTATAACTGTGTCCAGTTCATTACTGCTGGTTGCAGATGTCGTTATTAATAGTGTTCCGCAGTATGTTATCAAGTTGAAATACTCCACAAACCATTCGAGAGGATGGTTTTCGCTGGAACCTGCGAACTGTAGTTACAGTACTCTTTGTAATTGGAAATATTTTTTTCCGTAATTAACCATTGTTTTGGGTAGTCGCTGTTTTGTAAATTGTGAAAATTTAAACACAGCATTAGCCGACGTACGAGGAAAGCTCTACACAGTAGACTGTCTAGATCCCTTAAAACGGTGCCAAAAAAGTACGACGATTTTTACCATTCTGTCAAGACCAATATTAATAGGAAAGTCAAAAGCTAATTATCACTGCACGCATTACGCACTATTGGTGTAAGTTGATTTCACCATACTCACCCGCAAGGTCTTCGTCCTGATCATATGCACGCAACTATAGAAGGATCAAAGACAAAACTATTTACTGCGCAATATTGAATACTCATGCGACAAGATTTGGTAGTCTAAAGATATATTTTTCTCTTCATTTCCTGTACACAACTCTGCCCACATTATTCACAATGGATGGCAGTTTCTAAGCAGGATTGGCTGTAATGTCAATAGTTGATTTGGGACAATGTATGATGCTCAGTTCAGGGCGGTTGTTCTCTCTTTGAGAAAAAAATATTCTATCCAGGACATGCTATGCACAAGTGGGGTAGCTGAACTGGAGTTCTGTAAACTTCGAGCCAACACTTGGAATTCATGTTTAAGAACATATCGGGTACAAGTAAATGAGTTGTGGTTCATTAAGAGAAATACTCAGCAGAGACTTCACTCTGCGCTTAAAATGCACCATCTAAAGTAGCCTTGAGTCAGCCTAGCAGGAGTACGTCGTGGCGGGGCTACTGCATGAGCTTGATAGCGAGATAGTACAATGGCTTCAATTTGATGGCTGTGCACCGCAGCTGAAGGATGTCAGCGCTTGAGACACACTCAGCCATTTCTTTGCACGTCGTCTCTTAACTGGTTGTCTATAGGCACAACATGTGTGCGTTGGCGTTAAGGAGTTGTTTTTGTGGCAGGTGGCAGTAAATGAGCCGATTGCGCTTTGCGCACGCGCACGACGTCTGCGCTGGAGTGGTGGTGTCTTGCAGGGTGTGGGGCTTCGGCTTCTTCCGCTCTGCAGCTGGTGGGCCGAGACGTGAGTAAGGGGCCGGTTGGACCTTGTGGCTGGCAAGGTGCAGGTGTTGGCGAAAAGAACGGCTACGATGCTCACGACTCAATTCTGTCGAACTGCGTCTTGACGAAGTAGGTGGTCAGGGTGCCTTTTCCCTTGACATAGGTCGATCCCCTGCACTCGCATTCATAACCACATTCCTGCAGTTTCTTTGCGGTGTCTTCAGTCACCTGCGCACAAAGACAAAGGGAAAAAGTCGCGTTCATCTACAAAAAATTCAGAGCCCTTCCACCCCGTGAAGAGGGATGGCCAGCAAAGCTGCGGTGCCGAGCCGCAACGTGAGGTTTGACTGGGTCATAGTCCAAGGGGTGCCCGAAGGAAAACACGTTTGTTTGTAATTTGCGATTGAGCATTGTTCCTGGTTATTAACTGAAAGTCCAGTCCTGTCCAGTCACTGCTCCTCGCGCATGCTCAGCACGGCTCTTCACGAGCCATGTGAAACGGCTATCAAGCGGCTCCGACGCAGCGTCAGACTTGGCTACTGCGCAATTGAGGCGAACACCTGGGCACGCGCCGGCGCCAGTGCGTCTGCCGCAGCTATGACGCAACACAATCCAACACAATCCACTTTAATACAATCCAAATCCAAATCCAAATCCAAATCCAATCCAAGCCAAGCCAAGCCAAGCCAAACCAAGTTAAGCCAATCGAATCAAATCCAATGCCCCTCACGCTTGCGCAGAACGGCCCTTCACAGCACGCGCGAAACTGCTCAACCTCGGCCAGTGTAGCTGACGCTACAAAGCACACAGGAATCGTGGGTAGAAATTTATTATAGCACGGGTATGGTAATCACGGCGCATGCTCTATGAAGGCCCTAGGACCTTTTTGATTTTGTATGCTTTTTTCCATGCCCCGGGGGTGTGGCGCGCAGTTTTACGATTCCGGGGATTTGAGTGGGCTCCGCAACGTGGCGCTACACTCGCTAGAGATTCTTGTCTACATTGCTCTGGGACCGGAGACGAACTGCTGAATCTTAGCCATTTACAGCTTTGCTGTAAAATGATGATCAAAGAATGTGGAATGGACGCCCGGGAAAATTTTCAGCGTTTTTCTACGAGTATCGGCTGTACGAGCTCTGGGACTAGTTGTAGTAGGCCGTTGACAACAAGTCTTGTTGCCTGATCATCTCCCATGTAATAAGGTATTTTTGTCAATCAATCAATCAAGCAATCAATCAATCAATCAATCAATCAATCAATCAATCAATCAATCAATCAATCAATCAATCAATCAATCAATCAATCAACAAATCGATCGATCAATCGATCGATCAATGAAGCAAACAATCAATCAATCAATCAATTTTATCGTGCAGTATACAAATACGCAGGCATTCTACTATACAGGTGGGACCCAAGAACTGGAGAGCGGGTACGTTGATTGATTGTGGTGTTTAACGCGCCTACGCAACGCAGGTGATGAGGCGCGCCTAGTGGAGAGCTCCGGACTAATTTTGACCACCTGGGGATCTTTAACGCGCCGAAATCTCGTACACACGGGTGTTTTACGAGATTAAACAGCTCTCTGTAATTTAAGCGTCAATATGAACAACATTTTTGTTTTAATTTTGTGAAGTTCATATTTAATGAACAAATTGATTGTGCGTCCACTAGAGGAGTTTGCATGAACACACCGAAGTTAACTGGCAAGTAATTTTAACTGGCTAGTAGGAGGAAAAATTTTGCTGTGGATACGTATACCTCTTGAACAACCAGAGCATTCGATCCGTAACTGTAACACACTAACTGTAGTCCGTAGCATGGCACCCTGCAACCTTCATACGGCCATAATTGTTTAATTATGCTGATGCTTCTCTGTTTAGTCTGAAAGACGCATTTATTCAGCATTTCATTCTCTTGATATCCCGTGGTTACATTTACAATGAAGCTGTGTATTTGTGAAGCGTTATATAGCGAGAACATGAACTAGGCAGTAGCGAGAGGTGACCGTCCGCGCCCGTAGACCGTAGGTGAAGAGCCTGGAAAAACGCAGCCAGACGAGCGAACAGACAAGCTGCGAAATTCACGTTCGTTGTCAACTCTCCCATTACACTACGGCAGGAACGAGCGGTGGCCTAAAGCGTAGGAGACAGATCGAGGCCATTCTAAAGCGTTAAGACGGATCACAAAGGAAAACGTATAATCAGTGGCAACATCGCAAAGCCTTTTGGCAACGCGAAACGGAGGCAAAGCGCCCCAGGCGTTCGGGGGGACATCCATACTTTCGCATTCATAAGCCACAAGGAGTGCTTAGGTGTGCTCGCATTATTTTATTTTTTTGCGTTGTCTCTGCTTTCGAGATATAGACATCTTTTTTTAAACCGTCGACTGCTGCGGTGATAAAAACAGTCGCGCTTAGTGTTCATTGCATATACAGGGCGTATTGATAAATCTCACTCCAAGTTTTCTGTCTACATGCATTGCTCCACATAAACGCGGCACCCTGTGATTAATTTCTCGGGCGGGAATTAAGAGTATCTGCAGAGTCTTTTAGGGAAGTATTAGTACATTCCTTGACCGTAAAGACAACCTACATCCCTCGCCAAAACTCTTTAGGCAGACCCTAAAATGCCTAAGGGCACATCAGAGTATCCGCTTTCGGTAACAAGGAATGCGTGATTCCTTATCGTAAAGTTTGCCGGGTGGCACAAAATGGCGGTTAGTCATTGTTAGCAGAGTAACTTAGGGAAACACAAAGTTCCTTAGAAGGGACCAAAGGGCGCGCTGCCGCTAGACAATCGTGTATGCAGCGCCAGAGCCATTTGATGCGATAAACGTTCGGCGAAGTAATAAATATTGCACTAATCAATACCGTACCACTAGCGGTGCTCGCGAGCGGGTAAAACTTTGCGTTCCTGCTAGCACGCCATCTGTCGGGGCAGCGCCTCACCAGCGCGGGCTTGAGCGGTCGCCGCACGATCACGCGCGGGATTTTTTGCTCACGATCAACGCTGACGACGACGCCGACTATTTTGCGTCACGGGGCCCTTAACGCTCCACACCTCGGAACAGCGGCAGGCTTTTCACGTATAGGAGAATTCACAACTACCATAGGGGAGGCAGACACTCATATACAGGCCCCTAGCAGTCCCTCGCTAGAAAACAGGCAGTAGCAAAACGACTGCTGCAGACTGGTTCTTTTACACATTCAGTACTGTATCATCGGATGAATCTAGACCCATATGAACTAAAATTTAGATTTTGTTCATGGTGGGTTACCTTCTCACACCTCATGTGGAGTGCCCGTACATCACTACAAACCCAGAATTACACACTAAAAATTTACTAAGCAACGACGTGCAGAGGCCGCGCTGCACAGCTCCGCCGCTGAACATAAAAACACCCTAGTCCGAATGGCAGGGGAGGCCGCTGACTCCCAGGGATAGGCTGGGCCCTTGCCGGAAGACATAAGACCAGCCTTCTCATCTGGGCCCAATAAAGTTTTTTTTTTCTCGCTCTCCGCATTGATTCCCGGACATAGTGCGATTACTACTGAACCTGACGTGCCACTAGCCAGCACCGCTGCGAGGGGCACATGGAGGCAGGATCTGCCGCCATATCTTTGACGTCGAAAATATCGCAGCGCCGCCGACGGCACTTCGAACTGCCTACCCATCGTGCACCTTTTCTTGTTCGCTGCAGCACGTAAAAAACTTCAAAACATATGACGACACATCCATCTACAACAACGTGCACGCAGTATTTGCTTGTCGTTTCCCAGTACGCACGCGCAGATTAACACAGTGCGTGCCCAGCGCAAGAAGAGGCGAATGAGGCGCTATCATAAGAAATCGAAAAGAAACAGTCAAGTGGCTGCTGACTCTTTTCGCTTCATACGCATCTTTCTTCACATTCGTATTATGAGCTCACATCAGGCCGTTCGGAAGTGGTGTTGACCCTTTCAAGGCGTGGGCTGGACGCTAGGCGCCTTCCGGAAGAGAGTTATGGCAGCCCCAAGGTCAGCATCGCTGACGACAGTGTCCAGGCGGTAGACCGACACGTAGAGCACCTGCGGGCTCATTAAGGCCAGAAGGCGCGAGATACGGTTCACGACGACGGCGCCCTCGCCAGAAATTATGCGAGAGGCAGCAGCCGAAGCGGCCACCGCGAAAAACACTTGCATCCTCCCTGATGCATCAGTGTCTACAGGCCGAGTTTCAGACGATTCCTCAGAGCGCTGTGATCCTATCAGCGCTGCTCACGCACTTGGGGGAAATTGAGCAAGGACAAATCTGAGGACATCTAAGCACTCCTCATGAGTTTCTAAAGCGAGGGCGTTAATGTAAAACCGATACCGCCGAGAGCTTTTTCCCATTTTGCGCGCTGCGAGTAATTGTGCCTGTGCGCCTCTCTTCCCGGTCAGCGCGACGCATACTGGATGTGCCGCCCAAGCCCGCAATCACAGCCGCAGCTGCAACTCTCCGCCTTGCACGTGGCTCTGCAATGTATAGCAGCGTGGTCCCTAACTTGTGCTTTAGGGGCGAAGACCCTTCGGGGCTCGGGTTGTCGGCATCTCATGTCGTCATCATCGTAACCGTCGTTCCATGTTGTCCAAGTATTAAAACACCGGGACACTCATTTACGCCTCGTGCTAGAATGCAACGCGTACTAAAAGAAAAACACGGGGACACTCATTTACGCCTCACGCTGGAACGCTTCCTAGCGCATACTAAAAAAAAAAAAACACACCGGGACACTCGTTTACGCCTCGCGCTTCAAAGACACGAAACTTTTACTGCAAAGATGTATACCTCTAACCCCAAACGGTTTCATCTCCGTTGGCAAAAACGCCAAGGCACCAAGAATACACTGCATGCTTCGCCCCTCCCCAGGTTTCACGTTAGTGAAGATGGCCCGTGATTATTTTGCTTGGCTTTGGAACGCTCCTTTAAGGGGACGTTTTTCTGCTCCAGACACCAACGTCGACGCCGAACGCCAGTTTTGAAGTGCGAATGCACTTCTTAAGCGAGCCTGAATCGTCCGCCGCCGTCGTCCGCATAGCAACAGCTGCGGGTGCGCGCGCTCCTCGTCTTCCCTAGCAACGGGGGGAGATGGGCGCGCGCTACTCTCCTCCTCCTCTCTCCGCTCAGTGACTGCGGGTGTTGGGCGCCTCCTTTCCACTTCGGGCGGGAGAGCTCTCGCTCGCGTAGCGGGCGCTCCGCATTCCGACGCGTGAGGGCGCTCGTGTAGCGGCCGCGTGGCGCGGGAGGGTATTAGTCGAGCGCGCGCCGTCGTCGAGAGCGGTCGCTGGTCCTGCATCTCTATAACGATGATGGCGGACCGGGCAACGGTACCAGCAATAACGAGTGAAATATCTTTCTTTGTAGTTGTGTGCGTGTGTGTGATCTCTCGACTACTCATTAAGATCACGATATCCACCGTAATCGCGCAATCAACAACTGTGCATTCGCACTTACACACTCTCCCCCTCGGGGAAGTGCGAGGGAATTTTTCGCACAAGGGGCCATTTAGTGCATCCGCTTTAAATCATTGGCCTTGGGCGCGGCTGTCGAAATTATGAAGCCGTATAATGACGTCTCCGTGGTCAATTAGTACAAAATGGCGGTACGGTCGTCCCGACGAAGATGGCGTCGAGGAGAAGAGAGTAGCTACCCCAAAGTAAAAGACGTAGGGCCCCCCCAAGGGAAGCATAGAAAATAACGAGAACGAGGGATGCAACGAGGATAACTCATCCGGAAATGCCAATAGCCACCCCTCACCGCGTCCGCCCCGCTCTTTTCTTTCCTGATTTTGGATTTATTGTGAGGCCCTGAAGGGCCAATACTCACTCTGTGGCCAACATACAGCACATCATCATCTTAAACCATGAATAGAAAATCAAAGGATTTTCGGCCATCTGTGTCCTTGTCGTAATGTGTATTTAAGCTTTACTGCGCACGCTCTAAGGGGTTCATGTATTTTTGTCCCTTTCATGTGGCCGCTGTTGGCCGGTTTTCCTTCAGTTGCAGCGATGAACGCTTTTCGATAGCAACGTAAAAATAGAGCCAAAACAGAAATAAAGCATAAACGGAAGACGTATCTGGAGCGACGAGCAAATCACGCAGTGCCGCTCCTTGCTGGCGATAACTGTAGCTTTCGCAGTGCTTCCAGACGCGAAGGAAAGAGTGAAAGCGTTTATCGAAAGTGTTGCAGGGTCGCTTTAAGCAACCCCTACTCTGATATGTCCCCGTTGGTTGTCTTAACCCGAGTGTGCCAGAATGAACAATCCGAGTGTCCTAGCGCGTAAATTCGGCGATTGACGAAGCCCAACATTTAATTTGACTAAAAGTAAGGTATGTGCGCAGGGACAACGCGGAAGGCGTGAATGGCGTTTTGAATTGCGCAATGTTCCCGCGCAAATGCCCTTTTTCATTAAAATTGAATGCTCGGACACGTCATTCGTCGAATTGGCGCACTAGGCTAGTTTGATTGGTCATTCTGGAGCATGTTGAAAAGACGTCCTAGGGGGCCTTCTTAGAGTGCATGTCTGAGTTGGGTACTTGGGGCTTAGCTCAACATGACATTGCAGATAATTTCCGAGCCACTGGGTTCTACTTAGGATCGTTTGAGTAGGCCTTCAACGACTGCCAGTTAACAAGCATCACACCAGCTTTTCGTGCTGCATTGATCAAAGTCGGCCTAGAGTTCGCTCCATGGAGGAAACACGGCATACTTTGGAGCGCAGTCATGCATGTTCATGTCGCAAAATACAGCATCGAAATGACCAGGACGGGCGAGGAGGAGACTTTTAATATAAACTGAATGAGAGCACATTTGGAACCCTTCTTTTACTTGCGTGGTTCAGCTGTCAAATCCAAGCTTCAACGATTTATTTCTCAACAAAAAAATAACGCTTTTTGTCAGCGAACAAAAGCCAGTAGATCTATGAGGGGTGTGACCGTTGATTAAAAACAAAAGGTTTTACACCTTTGTATGCCTTTTGACGCTGCGAGGAAAATTATTTGCTTTTTATGTGGGCTGGGGGTTAAAACAAGCTGCTGATTTTTCTGGGCCTCCCTCCATCCTTCCTTCCTTTCTTCCTTCCTTCCTTCCTTCCTTCCTTCCTTTCTTTCTTTCTTTTTTCTCTTCCTTTCTCTTTCTTTCTTTCTTTCTTTCTTTCTTTCTTTCTTTTTTTCTTTCTTTTTTTCTTCCCGCATTCCCTTTTTTTCTTTCCTTCTTCCCTTCTTCCGTTCTTCAGTCCACGGAAACTCGTTTTTTTTCTTCGTCGTTATACAAGCGCATAATCCAAAGTGCTCTCAGTCTAAGCGGTTCTTGTATGTAACAGGCTTGGCTGTGGGCGTCAAGAGCCTCCCGCTAAAAGAACCGCCCACGTGTACAATAACCTTACCAGAGGCGGCCATATAGCTTTCACCACCTTTTAGATGCGACTGCATCTCATTCACTCGCCTTGTCCCGCCATACGGCGTTGTTGTCCGTCCACACCCCTCCCCCATTCTCCTCGCCGCGCGAGCTGCGCTCTCCGCCGCTCTCCGCCGCTCACCCCCTCTCCTCTCCGATAGCGAACGCTCTCTGGCGAGGGGCATTGGATTGGATTGGATTCGATTCGATTGGCTTGGCTTGGCTTGGTTTGGCTTGGATTGGATTTGGATTGGATTGGATTGGATTTGGATTGGATTAAAGTGGATTGTGTTGGAATTGTGTTGCGTCATAGCCGCACCACGTTGCGTCATAGCCGCGGAAGGGGGTTCACGGCCCGTTTCACGCGATGGGAGAATCAACGTAACGGAAACAACAACGGAACCCCCTATGCGTCGCATCTACACAAGGGTTCCCGCGAGGGGAGGTGGGAGTAATTTTGTCTCAATCCGCTATTCATTTTTGATCCAACATGTTCAAAACTCGACATCAGTTCACCTTCATTAAATAATATTTATTTCTCCAATCCTAGCTCTTCTTAGTAATGGCCCGCTTTTATCCAACCTTTTTTAATCTTCCACTCCACACATGACACGATTTATCCAATAAATCTTCTCTCTGTTGCCTCTCCAGGCTGTCTCGTGGTGCTTCAACACAGTTAGGTGCCAGCTCTGGGTGACACGGCTAAGATAATAGCTCTTCACTACCCCATTCACCTGCCGACCTGCCCTCTTTCCTTCATTTATCCATTCAGAAATTTACAAGGGCATCTTATGGTAAATTTGTCATGCCTAATGGCTTCACTTCCGCGTGTGTTTGACACTGGCGCAAGAAACTAACAAGAAATTTCCCCGCCACCTTTTCTCGGCTTCTGTTTTTTCCAGAGATAAGAGAACGGGCCCTCTAGAGGACCTGCTGAGAGGGTAATTGTGTTATAGGAGCATGGTAGGCATTCTATATTGCTTTTGTGCAGACTAAAACTCCACAAGTTAAAGTCAGTAATTAGCACGCTCGAGCTTTTCGCACCGTCACATCGAGTCCGCTAGAAGTTTAGGGCTGTCAAGGTCTAATTGCTGTTTTCCGAAGCTACAGAGCGCATTTATCGGCAGCGTGTAACAATCATCGACGTACCCAGTCGAATTGATGGCTTTCACTGCTTCCGGCTACGTCAAATCCGTAGGCACTGCACATTGCATGCGAATCGACGAACCAGTGCTTTTATTACTTCTATACTACTATTCGAAATAAGTAACATAATCGAATAAACACCGCAGTCTGATGCGCTCGTATAGCATAGCTCACGTGACCTCTGCCGGCTAATTAAGTGAAGGCTAACGTCAGCCGCAACATTAAAGCCTTCTGTACTTAACAGGATCCTCAGTAACTAGGCTTGTGAACGTTCAAATTGACAGTTCTTACTGCTCTCGCTAATCAGATACGCCCCCAAGCGGAAGCAACTAAATTTTAAAGAAGTAGCTTCTTTTCTCAATTGGAAACTTGGTGGCATAGATTAACATTGGATTTATTGTCTTTCTGGAGGTATATAGTGGACGCGAAAATGAATTTCAGGAACGTCCCGTAGTTTTCATTGAAAAAAAAAATTGGAAGCTACATTTTAAGCACCGGGTACTCCGCATTCTAGAGGGCCCAGTGCTTGTCCCACGGTGTAAAGCCGTTGAATTTGTGGGCAGACTTTGCCGATGCATATCGCAAACTACCGAACCATGATCAGGGTTTTCGTTAACTGCTCTGAGCTTAAATTACTACCGGCCTTCAGTTTTACAGTTTAAACATGTTCCAGTCATTAAAACAATCGATTAATTTTTCTTCACGCCGTCGGCATATAAATTCCCGCGAATTATGCCCTCCTGGGCGCATAAGCCAATTCGTAAACACAGACACGCACGCACGCACGCACACCTGTGAGCGGGTGCTGGGAGGTTTGCATTGCAGAAGGTGCGCGTACCTGTATCCTGCCGATGACGCCGCAGCTGTCCATCCGGCTCGCCACGTTCACGGTGTTACCCCAGATGTCGTACTGCGGCTTCTGCGCACCCACCACTCCAGCTATCACAGGTCCGTGGTTGATGCCTGAGATAACACATCACGTGCGCGTTTAATACGCTGCTTGAAAGAATTCATTACCATGCTGCGCGCCTTTGTCTCAGGTATCCCTGCTCTGAGGACCTTGCGTCACCAGACAGGCCGCGATTGCATTGTCCTGCCATGCGGTTGGCGAAACGCTAAATCTTTTTTCTGTTCCTTAATTTTTTGAAGAGAGGGCAGCTAAAGCATGGTGCACTTGAGCTTCTGGAGGTACCATAACGCGAAAAACAGAGCAGCAGCCGCCGGAGCAGAATAAGCAGCCGGAGTCGACTATTAGATCTTTCGTAACGCAGCCACCGAAGTGATGGCGCCTGCACTTGAGAAACGTGCGTAGTCTATGGAGGAACCTCCTCCTTTCGGCACCATGAAGTACGCTTTGCGAGCGCGGTTCCGTGTAGAGTAGAAAAGTTAAATAGCAGTGTCTATTTCAGCAAGACTAAGTTTGGCGAACATTCGCTAATTTCTCGCGAAGCGCCATGCTCTAAACATGAAAAGGTGGGGCAGTACAGCACTGAAAAACAGTACTACTACTTTGTCGCCGTTTCCACTACTTAATTCACCTGCAGAATATCTTGTACCACCTACCGATTCTGAGTTTGAACCGTTGGAATGACTCTCTGTTTATCTGTTCGAGCAAAGCCGTGAGGGCAATGGCAAACTCCACCAGGCTGACGACGTTGTGATCGTCGCGTGGCTTGTCCTGCAAGAATAAAATGGTGTCCAGCTCCAGCAACAAAAACGGCGGCGCACATCCACGGAGGACATTGAAATTGAGCCATTTTCAATACTCAGAGCAATATGCGGGTAATTGACGAAGGATGTTAGCGTTTGCCTTCGCGTGGACGACTGCAAATGGGTACTATGATATTACCCCTCCCATTCTTCGCACTATGCTTGAAAGGCAGGATGAAACGACATGCGTCGCCCGTTTTTCCGGTTTTCATTTTAGTGAGGATAGGAATGTGTGACGAGTTCGAGCTGTCGAATACCCTGTGAAGGCACTCCGGAGATGAAACTTATCTGAACATGCATAAACAACTGCCTTAATCACTCTACAACGTGTGGGTACGAGCTAGTTGGTACTCCATGTTAAACCATCGTTGAGCGCAGCAAAAACGAGACTAAGGAAGTGACAGAAGAGGACGAGCGCCTGTCCTTGTCAGTCACATCCTTCGTCTGGTTTTTACTGCGCTTAACAGTGGTTTTACTCAGTTTAGCAGCGTGAAAAGTTGCGAAAAGTTTAGTTTTCGCAAGAGTTTGTTCTGACTTCAGTTGCCAAAAGTCCTTCTCACAAGACGGCTCAAACCTAGGAACGCTTGGCTAGTGGCGGGCGCTTGTTTTGATGCCGCACTTTAAATAAGTGTGATTTACCAGAAATTAGTTTTGATTACAATAGATAAATAGAGAAAAAAGAAAATAAAGAGGTTCTCCATCAGTCACTTTTCAGTGGAGTGGATTGTTCTAGGTAGCGTATTAAAGGGACCCTGCAACACTTTTTCCAACTTTTTTTTTAAATCTTAAATGCTTGCAGAACGTAGTCACCCAACACACCGAGTCTTTAGATTAGGGGGTCGCAAAGTACCTCAGCCAAAAATTACTGCCCTATGCCCACCAGATAACTTGAAAACAGGCCCAAAAGATTTTTCTCTCTTTCCCGGTCTTGACATTCTTCGACGGCCCGAATTACGCCACTAAGGCTATGTAGCGGCTGCTGGCCAGTTTTCCTTCAGTTGCACCAATGACCGCTTTTCGATGGCAACTTTAAAAATAAAGCCACAAAAACAAAGCAGAAACGGAAGGCGTATCTGGAGCGACGAGCAAATCACGCAGTGCCGCTCCGTGCTAGCTTTCGCAGTGCTTCCAGACGCGAAGGAAAGAGTGAAAGCATTTATCGAAAGTGTTGCAGGGTCCCTTGAAGGCTCAGGAATAAATTACTGTCAAGGGAAATATTTGACTGCCCGTTTGCTTCATGGCACGCACCCCATTTTCTTCTCGGCCGGGCTGGAGACCGGCTGCGGCCATGTAGGTGCTGCCGATGGTCTTTATCTTCTCTATTACGCTGAACTTGGGCTTCAGCAGCAACTGTAACAAGAACGAAGCAACAGAACAATTTGCCGATGCTCGTCAATTGGTCGGCGGCAAGAGAGGCTTCTAATGTAGGCTAGAACCTTTCAGACCTTGTCGAAGTCGCAGATGATCTCGTTCAGAAGCCTCAAACACTCCAGGCCCTGCTTGTTGACGTCAGTCTCGTCGTAAAACTCGATGTAATTTGGTATCGATGCAAACATCACCGCCACGTTGCTGTAGCGTTCATGGTAGAGTTCCTGTACCGGTAAAAACACGAAAAACCGTGCTGATATATTTGCAGCGTGCGGCTAAACACATTCTCTGTTATTTAAAATGGTCCCCAGGCTACAGAACAACACAGTTCCTTGAATAGGTTATCTTAATACAAGGACGTGTTGAGGCATTGATATACGCCAGCTGGAAGGAGGAGTGCGTTATTGCTTCTTCTTTACCAATGACAAAAAAAAACTTCATTATATCACATAGACCCCTGGCCACCAATAATAGCATGGTTAGATAAGCGAGAACGTGTCGTGCTGATAATGCCCCACACGTCTCTGCAATTGAAGAGAAACACGTTGCTCGACGATTGTTTTTCGCATAAGCCGATTATTCGGTTGTGCGTCCTCCCGTTCGTCTCTGAGTGTCCAGTTTTGTACCCGCTTAGCGCGAGAATTAGCTATGTACTACCAACTAGCTCCGACGCGTTCGTTGGTAGTCTTTGGTTGTTTTGTTTTTTTTGCGAGCCATGAAACACAAGTCTATACTTCAAAAAACAATGAGCTCACTAATGGCATAATCGCCTTGGCTTCATTTTACTCCTGTCGAGCACCACTTGCTAACGCTGAAGTCTCGAGGCTTATCGCCCGGTCGAGTGAAGAAGCAAGCCAAAATAACCGTCTCGAAGCATCCTAATTTTCCCCAGAGGTTTCCCATAGGAATGCTCTAGAGCTATATAGACTGCAGAATACCTGGTTTCAGGCCGCTTCAGTTCTGAGAACGCGTCTTGTTTTTATTTTGGAAACGTTTCGATTTCTGCAGCCATCAGGAACAATATTCATCGCTTTCGCGGTAAGCTTTAGCTGACAATGTTACCGTTCATGAAATGGTGGGATCATAGTCCTGAATAAATAGGAGTGTACGAGCTCTTTCTCCAACTTTAACCTGCCGCTAATGTTATGGGAAATAGCGAGCACCTGAGAGAGCCTGCTGCTGTTGAGGAAGTGGGAGGCGACGTGGGCCGGCAAAATGTTTTCCAGGAGAATCTTGTTGATGCTTCCCATTGTCTCCATTTCGTCGTGCTCAACGCGCAACTTGGCTCTGGACAGGAAGTCCACGCGTGCCATGTACTCCACCTGCGTCAGACCCGCGCCGCAACCCAGCCAAGTGTCACGAGGCGACAATTGCTCACTATGGAACGCCGCGAAACATGTTTTCCGCCCTCATTGCTTGTTGCTTGTTAGTAACACTAATTTCACGGCAAGTAAGCACTTCTAATGAGCCGCGAATGCGAAAGCATTAAGGTCCAGCTAAACGTCGTTGAGTGTTCCTTCGAGTTTTGCTACGCGAGCAATGCTTTTGAGTTTCGCTGCGGGCGACGTTTTCGAGTTTTGAGATGAAACTGGTGGTTTTTCTTTTAATCTCTACGGTAGCATGTTGTCTATCGATCGGAATCATTTGGATGATATTGCTGTAAAAACTACTCCCACGCAGAGCAGCCTGGCACTTTGGTTAGTTGCCCCGGCAGGTTCACGAATCCTGCGCAATGCACGCATCGTGCCTTCTACATGGTCAATTAAAAGCACGACAAGGCGGGGACACAAGAAGGGATCGTTACACAGGGCATTTACCCCGACTTGTCGCGCTTTTTACCATATCGAAGTCGTTTCACCAACTAGCCCAAATTTATGGGTTGAATAGTATCGCTGCCGGCGGGCACTGAACGGCGGCCGCAGCCACCGCGGAGCCCCCCCCCGCGTTCCTCGTTGCTCTGCGCATGTGCAGACATTGCCCAGCAGCGGGCTTCTTTTGTTGTATTTTATTAATGCGAGGAATGCACTATGGAACTCTTCGCAGCCACGTGTATTTTGGAGCCGTTTCGCTGCCACAGACACCACCGACGCCAACGCCGGCTGTTTCGATCAATGGGCCATTGAATGATTTTGTATTATGACAAACATCGACGGATTTCTGCGTCTGTTACTGCAGATACCTAATCCAATTAACGACACGTATCTCCAGTGATATCTGTGATCAGCGGGTGCTGTCCTATCATCAGATGGCAGTTGACGACAAATCTTGACGATCGCCTTGTCTGGAAAAGGCGAAGTTCAAGTGTAGTGATCTTGCCACGCTTGATTTCAGGTTTTACGAGCTTCTGGACTGAGAGAAAACGAACAAACAGTGCTCCCGTATGTTGCCGTAAACGATCTTGAGTGGAGCACACGGCAGGCATGCCTTGCCGAAGAAGCTGCGTCCGCTGGCTCAACTAAGTATCAGAAACAAGTAGTTAACGGTATTATTATGTATGCCCCTTACAAGAGCTGCCGGCTGGAGTACAGAAAACAGAAAATTGGGGGTCCATATACAGCAATGACTGTTCGAGATCCTCAACAAAAGCCGGAAGATACTGAAGACAATGATTAATAATAACCTGAAGGTACAGAAAAATTGCAGCACGTGCGAAAATTTAAGAATTGGAGAAGCCGTTGCATTATGTCCGGTCATTCGTCAACATATCATGCATTTAGGCTGTCAGTGTCGCTTATTAAGTTTTCAAGTTTATGCGGTCCAAACGCTAACCGCCCGTGTTCCTAGGGACTGTGAATGTGTTCGGCCGTACCGCCCTCCACATTACGCGCTACATTCCAACAACTCACGTAACGCCAGCTAAGGCCCCTCGGTATATTCCATCAAAGCCTATGTAGTGACTCTAGCCATAGCCCGACGCGTCAAGAGTTGTCCCTGTCGCGCGTACGGGTTACTCGTGTAATTTGTTTCTCCTTTAGGTGCAAGAATGTCTACGTGGAAGATATGAAACAAGAAATTAAATTTTAAGTAGAAAACGATAAGGTGTGCAAAGCTGATTTTACTGACTTATGGTTTCTCGCGACGTGGAGCCTCAGTGCATTATTTGCAGACCGGGGCCACAGTTTTTGAGGTCGCGCGTTGCGAATATTACATTGGGTCTAAGATCCAAACGAAGTCTGCTAAAATTACAACGACATTTTCTAAATCGTCTCACATTTTCGCATACGCGTTCCGTATGGCGCAGAGTCACCACCGTTCCTCGCGAAACGCGAGAGCGAATAATTCGGCACCACACAGCACAGTAAACCCAGTCCTCGTACAGCCAATAGCGCCCATACAGCACACTTTTGGCGTTACTAGTTTGAGAAAATGACATACCTGCCTGTCCAGAATGTGCAGGAGAACCACGTAAAATGTGAGAAAGAGGGCCGCATAAGCGCCGAACGGAACATTCGAGAGCCTGCAAGGAAGGAGAACGTGGCCACTGAATCGCGTACGCGAAGATGTTCCTCGATATTTTCTTTGCCTCGATGAGCAAAACGCCAGCTGTGGTCGAGAATCTAACCCCCGATCTTGTGCTCAACAACTCCAAGCCAGTAAACCGCCACGACGGCTACATATATTATAGATATATTGTACTTCCGGATACCAACTCGAGGAGAAGCGTTAAGATTTCCCAGGTCACGCAGCAATAAAAATAACGTACGTTGCCTTCTACGATATGTTCGTCTGTCGTCATGCAGTTTAGCAGCGGTAAATGGTTTATTACATGTCACGATTGTCTCCCCTCAGTCAGCGTAAAAGGGACCCTGCAACACTTTTTTTCAACGTTTTTTGAAATCTGAAATGCTTGCAGAACGTAGTCACCCAACACACCCAGTACATATACTATAGATTAGGGGGTCGCAAAGTACCTCAGCCAAACATTACTGCTCTATGCGCATCGGATAACTTGTAAACTCGCTCAAAAGATTTTTCTCCCTTTCCCGGTCTTGACGTTATTCGACGGCTCGAATTACGTCACTGAGGCCATGTGGCCGCTGTTGTCCGGTTTTCCTTCAGTTGAAACGATAAACGCTTTTCGACAGCAACTTTAAAAAAAAGGCACATAAACAAAACAGATATGGAAGGCGTATCTGGTGCGACGAGCAAATGCTTTCGCAGTGGTTCCAGACGCGAAGTAAAGAGTGAAAGCGCTAATCGAAAGTGTTGCAGGGTCCCTTTAAGTGGTTATCTGATTATCTGCGGCCCTTTCTAAAGACAGAGAAAACAGTAGTATTTTCTTTGTAGAGACAGTTGCTGTCATGCGCGGATGAAAGCACGTGATGGCGGGCAAGGAATCGTTGGCAAAGAAAAACCAATTCTCTATACTTACCCGGGTTCGGGTTCAAGTGGGTCTCCGTAAAGGTCCGAGCGGAACAGGATGAACGCCAATGAAAATGATGCCAATCCATTGATCATCGCCAGCAGCTTCAAGAGGAAATTCATTCGAAAGTAGACTGATACCGCTGTAAGCGCTATCATAGCGCACGTCAGCTGGTACTGCAGAAACACGGAAAGAAATAAAAACATAAAACGCTCCGTTATTTCAGCTGTTTAATAACGCACTTACCAAGATAATATCATTTTATTCGAACGGAACGGATCTATATTTTGGAGCTTGATCCCGGTCAGGAATTTAAAGGAATTAATATGTATGCTTCAATGTAGTCATTTATCGGCAAATCAACACGGCTGATTTGGTAAAATAACAATCAAAAGAATGTTTAGTATACGTTTCGCATTTGATGGTCGTTTTTACTGTAACTTGTCTAGGAAATCGTTTCAAACTTTCTGGAAAGTTCATCGATCCAGTCGGGGAGATACAGAAAGATTGCTCCCATTTGAAGGCAGTGGCATGTCTCTGCAGTCATTACAGATGCGCTGCATAGACTATCACAAGGTGCTAAGGTGGCCCCACGCGTTTCACTGTTTTCATAGCTGGTACCTTCCGCGAGGAGAAAGCCCGGCACTCTCAAATCCTCACAAGAGATCTGAATAAACTTCCCTTAATTGTGCAAGCGTTATCTTATACCGAACTCGGAAAAAGGGATTGATTTATATATTCTCTTGTAAATATACGTTACCTTATCTACGCGTATAAAAAAATTCCTTCTACCACTTCACACCTGCGTTTTTCACCCCCCGATTCTCTGAGCAATTGCTTCCTGTTGCGATGCGAAAGGCGGGCTAATTTAACATGAGAATAATCGCAAACAAACAACATACATATAGCTCTAACCAGTTGCGTTGAATGTGTGCTCTCCACCGTAGCGTCGCATGTTACCGATTCCCGCGCTGCTCGTTGATTTAACTGTTTCTTGCAGAAAACCATAATATAACTTGGGGCACGTTAATTTGTCTTCGCGTGGTAGTTAGGTCGCAAAAAGTATCACGGAAGAGCAAAACCGTACATGAAACTTATAAGTTCTATGACGTTTTCAGTTTTTTCTTGTTACACTCCATGACTCCCATCTTCATGAGGTATGAATAGTTTTCTCGGCGCATCTCACTGCACACTTGAGCATGTGTTCTTTTCTTTTTTTTTTTTCATCGGACTCTCGTGTTTCATAATATACTGGCTTTTGCAGAGCCATCTTGAGTGCGCTTTTTCAGAGATACGCCTTTTACAATAGCAGAGGAAGGCTGCACAAAGTGCCATTGTGGCATGATTACCCAACGAAAAAAAAATATTGCCAGCTGTAGTTAAAAACCGCAGCTGACGAGGCTAATACTTACTCGGACGAGTCCACAATCGTAGGGTACTTCCTCAATCACCGCTGTTGTGTAGCTTCCATTGCTTTCGTTCGTGCTTAAAATGATGTGCTCCCCACCTGTGCTTCCACACGTAATCTGAAATGCAAACAATGCCGGTTACGCGCTTTAAAAAATGTATTTAAAAAGACAGAGAGAAAGAGCCAAGAGCGTCCTAGCCATGTAAATTTTATTCGCTGTGAATCGGGAGACAGGGCACTCGATCAACATTTTTAAAAAAAGGGAGAGACGTGTGCCTCGAGAATTGACTGCATTTCTTAGAAACCTTCAAACAAGCGAACGGGTTGCCTTTTCGCACAATCGTTATGCGTATTCCCGGTACCGCCGCGAGCCTTAATTTAGTTACGCTATAAAAACACGGCGTTGTTATTTGTTTAGAGCTCATGTACCTGTACTTCAAGAAAGCAGCTACCGCCAGGCCATGTCGCATTTTCTTAAATACTATTAAGAATCTGCATACCGGTATTAATTAAAAATCAATGTTTGCCTGACCCGTTCAGGCACATAGAGGGCTAGTTTATACATATGAGGACATAAAAGAACAGCTTTCTAGACAGAGGTCGCTGCAATAAAAAAAAAAAAACCGGCAGCCGAATTCCCAGGTGGGTGCTACCAATCAAACAGGACGAATCTGTTTCACCCTCCTGCAGCAGTGCAGATTGATGGCTTTCTCTCTTTCCCTCGGACTTGGAGCCAACCTATAGCCAGCGACGATGGATGAATAGAGCGAAGCGGCCTGCTGCGTCACAGCAGCAACGCATGAGAGCTGGCAATTAAGCGAAATTTACAGCTGCCGCCGTTGGCCGGGACACATCACCAGCACGCATGCTGTTGGCAAAGTCGGCGATGAGGCTATAAATGGGCATCCCAGTACCGCGGTACCGTCATAGTTGAGCATGGTCCTATGCAAAAAAAAAAAAAAAACCCTCTCTAGCAAGTTTTTGAGCTATCTGACGTAAATAGGACAGTGATATTAGGCTGGGGTATTTCGTAAGCACCTAATATATGGGTTAAACTCGCTTAGTGAGCACCTTCTAGAAGCATTTATTTTAGGTACCGAAAAAGGTTGAGAAAAAGTGTTACACAGGCCGTACAAAAGCGGTTAGTATATACTTTTATTGCTGCAACTGAGAGGAAGCCGCTCAATAGCGCTGATAGGGCCGCTTTGACGACACATAAGCGGATACGGAACATTCTGCATTGAGCAACGCAGTGAGGAAACAAAAACCTGTCAAACGAGCGTCTGTGTCAACGGGAGTGAGTAGTTGTCGCTTGATTCCAACATTTCTGGGCCTCGTCGCGTTTATACAAGTCATATTCGAAAAGCATTTGACATGTTTGAGTGCTAAAAAGAACCGCTTGAGCCCCTTTATGCAATTTCATTATAGAGCCTTAATTATTTTTATCAAGGTGAAGTACGTTATTCCTATCACCTGCAATGTTATAGTATCCAAGACTTGACTGAATACCGAGTCACCCGTAACGCACACTTGTTCCTCATGTAGCAAACGGGGCGGTGAAACACTGGACGAGAGAAGGAAGTAGATGGGACGAGCACAGCTTGTTGTTCACATGCATAAATTTTATCCAAAGCACGGGGGTGAACATCCTTGTGTCGCCTTTTTAGTATTTCGACCACAAGCGATAGGACGCGCAACTTGCACACGCACCATGTTTATGAACGTCGCCGACATGAGGAACAAGATCGTGGTAACAAAAAACAGGATGCGGAGAACCAAACTCCCGGCCAGGCCTGGCACACACGGCGGGTGGATTGTGGTGGAATGGGCTGAAGGCTCCGCGTCTATGCCCTGGAAAAACAGAAGGAACACGAGACGAGAACGCCCGTTTTGTGTGCATAAAAATGCCGTTGTCGAACAATCACGTTTCGCCACGAGACCTGAGAACAACGCTAGTTGTTCTCGCATGGTGCCGTTGTTGTGAGCGAACAGATTTATGTTAGTTAATTATGGCATCTTCATTCGACTGAAAATTAGGCGAAAATGTTACCCAATCAAGGGGCTATATTCTTGACAGTTGTGGCCTTGCCCCAACCTTTCTAACAAGTTGATCACTTCGCGATGTGCGAAACGTAGACATATTCGCACTGTGGCGGGATTTCTACTGTCCGTAGGGTTTTGTGGGGCACTAATCTAAGCTCTTCTAAAAGTGTACTGGGGCCTTTGTTTAAAGTTAAATTTTAGTTTCTGAATTTCTGAATTAAAAACTTCGTGGGTTGTACATTCTTTCACACGACAATGCAAAATTTCTTTAATAATTTCTCTATGGATTATGCTCTCGTTCGAAGGAAAAGGTGACGAGCTTGTACGGAATTTATATCGGTGCAAAAATTTATTTATCGAAGTAGCAATCGGCCATATTGTGGACGTGAGGTCACGTTATCAAGAAATTTCTAACGTCCTTCACCGGAATCAAACTATAAAAATTGACGGTGAGCACCTTGTTTTGTGAAATCATGATCTCTCTATGTTATTACGCTGTATTTGTGGTCGTTTGTTTGTAATGGGTGACGTTACAACACCCTTCCCATCCCCCTCTTGGTTCTCAGAAGTGCACACTTACCACAATGCTCTCAATTCACATGACAAAATGCACTCACCACAATTCATTCCACTACAAAGCACTCAAGTGACATATTCATAAGGCCAACGATAAAATTTCAGTGAATTATGGTATTCGGCATACGATTTGACTCAAACATTTAGTCTGTGCTGGGGCATTTCACAATGCGAGCATGGTATTCGGTATTCCCCGGTGCAACCGCGCAGATCAAACTTTTGAATCAAGTAATATGCACGTTGCTGTCATTTGGTGAAATCGCTTTGTTGGTGGCATGGATTGGTCACTGGAGTGTGTGGGATTAAAGCTGCCATGAGATTGCTTTGCGGCGCGGTGAATCGAACAAAAAAATAATTGTGTATGTAACTACTTTCAGTCACTCTTATTATGCAAAAACGCGTGCGGAGGGCAATGTTCAAGCCAGACACCATTCTTTTTCCCAGCTTTTCCCAGAGATGCAGCTATCAGTTCCTTCTCGTACACGCAACAGCCGTGCAATCTTCCTCTATTTGGGTGTTGGTCTGTTTAACACCGGGGAAGAAAAATTGCTCCGCAGGCGCTGCTGGAAGAAATTTTTCACAAGTACTGCCTGACTCCAGCAACTCGAGCGTCTGCGGGGACGTGATGTCCATCGCCAATGCTTAGGGTGTTTACCTTCCTGCGGCAGCGCTCCACGGCTGGCTTGGCCTACCCCCAGCTTTCGCGTTCTTACGGCGCACTGTGCATGACGACGACCTTTAAAAGCACGGCAGACGCTGTGCCGAACAAATTGCGCATGGTGCGGCAAGCTAAAAAAACATTTGGCCGCATCGCGGGAGATAATTTCTTAGGAGAAACGACAGGAGACAGGTCTTGATGAGGCGGATGTGCGGGACTAATGGAAGCTACACAAGCAGGGCACACATGGGCACGGCATATGGGACGCATGTGATGTAATCAGCCCCTCTTTGTAGGCACCACATGCAGGGCAGCTTTGCTTATCTTGTTAACTATTGATTACGCGATTAATATTTCCGAAAGTTAGTTATTTATAGTCCAATCACTATTCGCGACGCATCTTTGTATTCGCGTGTTTCTACTTGCCCGTATACTTAACCTTCCTCCGTGATTTTCCCGCCCAGTAACGGCGAGGAAGAACGCCCACGTATACCATACAATCCCCGCAGGGAAATTACATTGCCTGATTTTCATGTACCAAGCTAATTATATTCTCAAACTTCTTTGTTGCCGCTTTCGTAGCCGCTTTCATTTCGTTGCGGCTTTCGTTGCCGCGTTAATGACAGAAACATTGTGCTTACTTGCCCCGACCATCCATTCTTTTTACGAGCAGCTTCACGCAAGTACAAATAACAGCGAATCCTAGATGCACAAAAATTTCCGATTGCAACCTGGCTTGTGATCAGCTGCCGCGTCACGTATAAAATGGCTGCCTAGTCGCTGCATACAAACAGGACGACAAACAAGTTGCGGTTAAATCCAGAAGCATTCTTGCAAGCTAGCAGCTTTATAAATGCGCACGGCGATTCTTATAGCTTGTACTTGGCTAGCTGCTAGCGTTTAACGCAAATCGCTGCACCGGTTTTCACAGAGAGATAGATGCGCTGAGTTTGGCGGTGCTAACTCAGTTTCAATACCCTGGAAACTGTTGCAGGTGTTAATTTGTATAATTTCGTTGCTATTAGCCGCAAATTATTTTAAAAGCTTTCTTGATACGCTACCGCTTGCGGGGTAATAATTTACATTGCACTGCTTCCTAATACTATACGTACAAACTTAAAAACCTTGAATTTAAGGAAATAATAATTATAATAATATAACACCACCACCACCACCACCACCACCACCACCACCACCAACAACAACAACAACAACAACAACAACAACAACAACAACAACGATGGTGATCAGGTAAAGCAACGGAATGGAAAGCTGAGTGCAAATGGCGGAGTTTGTTTTGAAACTCCTTCCTGCTGTTGGCGGGGCTTGCCGAACTTGAGCTTTTTACAAGGCCACACTCCCGCCAAAAAATACCGAATAGAGGGATAAGGAAGACGGCTTTTTCCACAGACGGCACTTTCCGCCGTTAGCTTTGGTGGGGTATAATGGGGTATGCGTGGCCTGCGGAAAAGAAACAGAAACTATGCGGCCCATAGTGTCAGAATGCGAGTGTATCCATGCAAATCTGTGTGAGGGGAATATTCGGCTTCCAGAAGCCCAAGGATTTGAGGGTAGCACAAGGGCTGTCGAGGCGACGAAAAAGAACATTAGAATGCTGGTGGACCTAAAGCAGAGAGGGGAATATTGCCTAATACAGCTGCCACCTGTAATAGAAGAAAGTATTTTGACCCTAATAAGCATTTTGTGCTTGCCCTAAGAGCAGCGCTGGTATTAGACGAAGAGTAGAAAACATATGTAGGTATTTTTTTTTTTTTGGGGGGGGGGACGGGGGGGGGAGATGACACGTCATCACCTCGCTACAAAGGGGATACCCCTAGCAATCATCGATCATCATCATCATTGGCACATTGGAGTGAAGCATGCAGCCGGCAGGCCTCGCCGCTTACCTGGCACTGTCGCGTGCAGGCGGCCACGGCGAGCACGCCCAACACGAGGGAAGCCGAAGCGAGGACGCACAGCAGCATCAGGTGCCTGCGAGAGGACCGGATACCCCCGCCTGCTGTCAGGGCCCTGCTCCCCTTTTTGTGCCAACTCCGCACCACCACCTTGCCCAGCTCCTTGTTTCGGTGGGTTGTTTTCACAAAGTGAAGGCGCATCGAAGTTCACACCCAAATGTTCGAATAGTTTTATAGCGAAACAGTATTTGCGACCCACCGCCCTCCCCCGGGTTGTTCAATCGCGTCCGTCGACAGAAAGGGCTATGTGGCAAAGCACACTTTCTCGTGAATGCTGCGAATATCTCAACCCAATGTAGATATCTTAAAAAAACATACCCCAGTTGACTGCTTAGACGACTCCGTCATTAAACCGAGATTCATTTACCTGCCATAATTAGTTCACTGTGGAGCTGTAAGCAAGTAGGAATGCCCGTCTTCTGTCAATATATGAGCAGTGACGTTCTGTAATGGGGAGAAAAATTCCTATTTGTAGGTTCGGAAATTCCCCATGTTTAGCATTGTTCCCTACAGGTCTGCTCAGAATTCCCCGCAAATTTCCCTGGATTCTTTGTTTTGCAGCTGATAGATGTTTAGGTGAATTCGTGTTCGGTTTTGGGCTTTATCCAGCGTCACCTAGGCCTACTTTACGCGGCCTTATAAGGAACGCCGTTCTGAGAATCAGAGTTTCAGCGTGCCTTTAGAGAGAATAAGCGCGGGAAAATACACCGCTCTGGGACAGCCTAGTTCAAGATTGGAAAGACCTTTCTGCTAACAAAATTTGTGATTATCTGACGAAGAGGCATTAGTGTGCTTGGGAAAGCAAGAATTGCCGAGGGTCTTTTACTCAGGTTTAAAAACAATGGTAATAGAAATTTATACGTTCTACGCTTCAGCTGACACCCTAACAAATTTGTGTATTGTCAGACACGCAAGCCGCAGTCAGAAATAGCCAATCTCGCAGGATATACAAAATTACCTTCCTAATTATATCCCGAAAACCAGCTCCCCACCCTGTGGTCTTGTTGTGGGTCCCCGCCCATACGGGAATAGGTGCCAACGAGGCGGCCAACCGAGAAGCTCGAGCTATGACTACCCGAGCAGGCCCTTCGTCGGAGCCCAACCACGGCTTCCCCAGCTCCCAGGACGTTGTGAACTCGTACCGGGAGATCACACAACATTACCGCCTCCTCCGCCGCCACTTTTCCTCCCTACCCCCCGCACCCCACCCACACACAGGAGAAAGCCAGAACGTGGGGCCTCTTACAAACGCACTCCTTCCCCTGCAGAGCCTCCCTCTCTCACTCACACCCCTCCCGCTTCCCCTCCTCACCCACTAGTCTGCGGCACCCGTGACACTCAACTACACTCCCTCTGCGACAGCCCGCACTCCCCTTTCCTTCCGTTGCTCACACACACCCACTGGCAGCAGGCCCTGCGGAGCTCGACCCTGGAGACCCAGACCCCCTCGTCTCCAGAACCCAACAGGTCGCGGAGCCCCACCCCCCCCCCCTCCCTCCCCTGACCCAGCCATAAATACAGTGGTTCTCTCTCTCTCTCTCTCCTCCTCTCTCTCTCTGTCTCTCCTATGTATTGTATGTTTCATGAAAGTATATCATGACTCATGGAAGTGCATCGATAAAATGTATACCCGCGGCGGTGGCTCAGTGACTAAGGCGTTGTGCGGCTGAGCACGAGGACGCGGGTTCGATTCCCGGCCGCGGCGGCCGCTTTTCTGATGGAGGCGAAAAGTAAAAAGGCCCGTCTGGACGAGATTTCAGCGCACGTTAACGACACCCAGGTGTTTGAAGTTAATCCGGAGACCTCCATTACGGCGTGCCACATCGCCTGCGTTGCGTCGGTGCGTTAAACCCTACAATGAATCAATCATATAAATGTATGGTATTTTAAAAATATCGCCCCACGTAATCAGTTTTACACATATGAACTGTGTGGTCTCTCTACCTCACAATATGCATAACCCTAACATTGCACAAGGCAGGCATTCATGCACACTGCGAGGAACCACCGTGGGTTCGAGCTAGTTGAGCACGCTCACGATACCGAAACGCCGTCGCGCCAACACAACACCGCCTCTGTTGGGCAGGTGGAGTAGGGGCGACAAAGGAATATGCCCAGGGACGGAGGGAAGACGTTTATTTTATACTAACGTACTAGTCACATATTTTACAGACCCAATTACATAATTCACAGTACAGGTACGTACTTCCCGTTAGGTGAAAGGGGCGGTGGGGCGCCACGCGTACCGTATAATGCGGAATATAGGTCGAGATTTTTTACAGAAAAATTTGCCGAAAAGTCACCCCTCGACCTATATTGCAGTCACTGGCAGTTGTCATCTGGCGACCGGGCAGCCCATCGAGCCCATCCAAACCCCAAAGGCACCATCGCCACCACCATCAATTGGACGCGACGCCATCTTTGTTTTGTTGCTTCTCTCGCTGTCGGCAAATGTGTGCGTGCAATTTTCTTCTCACTCAAAATGAGTTTAGGCAATTGGTGCCAGTTTACAGCAGCATTTAAAAGAAAAGTTGGGGGTTTTCCAAGGCCAATGACGTGTCCGCTTTGTGCCAGTTCGGTATCGCCAAAAGAAGTGTTGCTAGCAGCGTTAGCTGAAGGGGCAGCTCTCGGTATGCAACGCTCAAAAGGCCTCATTACATGGGTGCTGCTCTGTGCACCTGTGCTGCTGTACAAAGGGGCAAATTTTGTCCGCTAGCGTCGTGCGATGTCTCTACGAATGGATACCCCAAGATGTTTGCTGACCGCCTGCACAGACTGGCTATTGCTCCGTTCTGCACACGAATGTGCCATGCTTTGCGCTCACTTCACGATGACATCGTCTTGCGAGTGTTTAAGTGCTGCATAAGCAATTCCCTGGACTGCACCGAGGACGACTTGCTGTGTGGGCGACAGCGAGCCAGAAGCAGTCGTCCGACGATACTTCAGACAGTTTTAAATGAGTAATCTGAGATGAAACAAGTTATAGTCTCAATAAAACAATGGTTCGTAACTAATTATTTTTTTTTTCATTTTTTGGCTACAAGGTAAGGGGGTCGACCTATATTCCGCCTCGACCTATATTCCGCATTATACGGTAAGTGTGCGCGTCGTCGGCGCAAAGCCAGTGGGCTCTTCAGTCAGGGCAAATTCCGGGGTGCGCGCACGTTGTGCGCGCGCGCATCGCCGTGCTGGCCAGATCGGCTCGCAGCAGCGAGGGAGACGGGCCCCATTCGCTCACAGGCGCGTACCGCACGGCGTGATCGTCGAGTGGTAGGTACGGCCTTCCTATATGCAAGCGTAGGGGCAACGGGAGCAGCCTTAGGCACGGGCCGCAGCCGGAAGGGCTGGTGGGCTTTCGCCGGCGCAACAGAGTTGCAGCCGGCTGGTAAAGAAAGCGTCACATACCTTCGGCCAACGCCTTCGGCGTCCTGGAAGCGTCTCACCCGAACGGACCCCCGCGTTCGCGTCCCCGGCGAGAGTCGGGTTCGGGCATCGTTCAAACGGACCAATGAGGTGAGGTTAGCTCCGCTACCAGGGCGGAGCGCCCGCTGCGTGACAGTGTTTTATCGCCGCAACGGTCTCTGCAGGCTTCACCTCACGCAAGAGTTTGAGAGACGGCTCGGCTCTACGCAGTGGCGCCAAGACGAGCCGGAATTTTGGAGGAGAGAGGGGAAGAGCGCCGCGTAATGACACAAACCCAGTGATCGCGCAATGGCTAGGGCGTCAGGATCCCCACAACTGTCACAAATATGTTTCGACAGCACCTGTTCTTCCCAGGTCTTCTATCGAACCCATGATCTCGCGCTGAAGAGTCAGTGCATTAGCGCTCTTAAGAAGCTGCAAAAACATTTGAACATCCTGCAGTCTGCGTGCACATTATCTCAAGAAGAAGAGTATTAATGAAGCTTTTATGGATGTCATCTAATATAGGATGTAAAATAGTCAAAATAGGCTCAAAAATGGTTTTTCTTGACTACCAAAATAACTAACTCTTTTGTCTTGTTTCATTTGGCCAACAGCCATACAGCAGTTGGAATCTCAGAAGATTTTTGCAATTTGTGCTACTACAAAAAAAAAACAATTCTCTATAAATACTGCCACGCATGAGTAGGGTTGTTTGTTTTCGGGTAAAACCTGATTTTGCCCTATTTTTACACCCAGAACCCCGATTTCTCCCCGAATGGTCCTTTTCAAAGTAGCGATCTTCTCAAGCGTGGGCTGACGGTCCGCCGCTCTCAACCAGTACTTGCCAGAAGCAAGCCCCCCAAACACAGCTTTTGAACTCATTGAGTATTAGCATGACTCTAGCGCTCGCTACCCCAGGCTGGGAAAGGCTGCGCTCTTATTGCTGTGCCTAGCTAGTGGAACCTGTGATGTCGAGAGAACCTTCGCCCACCTGAGATACCCTCAACGAGGGGACAGGTTAGAGCACTGCACGGGCCCGGGCCGGCCCGAAAGCCCGGGCCCGACCCGGCCCGCGGGCCGGGCCGGGCCGCCCGAAGTCGGTTATCGGCGGGCCCGGGGCGGGCCCGGGCTCAGTGCCGCGGGCCCGGGCTGGGCTCGGGCTCAGTGCCGCGGGCCCGGGCCGGGCTCGGGCTCAACGCCATGGGCCCGGGCCGGGCTCGGGCTTGAATTCATAGGCCTGGCCCTTAATAGTTCCGACGTGAAGTGTAGAAAAGAGCATAAAATTGAATATTCTGAGTTTACTTTTACGCGCTTCTTGCTGTTAGTTGTACACATTGTTTTAAAAACGTGTTTTGCTAGGGCTGATAGTCACTATACTGTAACTTTAATGACATTTCATGTACTGCATCAAGATTTTATATTTGGGTGTATAACATATCAAAGATACGGTTACAAGGAATGCCCTAGAGGGGAAGGAATTAATTAAGCCACCCTGGAGCTGTGCACCTATGTCTATGTATGTACGTGTGTTTTAGATGTCGAACCAATCTAAATGCGGCTTCTGTGGCTGGAAATCAAACTCGCGTGCTAGAGAAGCGCCACCGCTTAACAACCACTCCAGGGAAAATATTTCAACGCACGCACATACTCGTGGATTCAAATGGCGAGCAAGAAATTTCATTAATACCAACTTGTGACCGAAACAACCCCACGAAGTTGCCAAGAGTCTGGTCATCAAAGGTGATGGTGTCTCTCGTGTAAGAATACGAGCTATTATTAC
The DNA here is from genome assembly GCF_048455015.1 of Haemaphysalis longicornis. Lineage (NCBI taxonomy): Eukaryota > Metazoa > Arthropoda > Arachnida > Ixodida > Ixodidae > Haemaphysalis > Haemaphysalis longicornis. Next base: position 416,658,371 of record NW_027526203.1, on the reverse strand, counting down.
GCCCATGTGGCGTGAACTGCAGACGGTGTGAGCTAAACCACGTGTACTTTAAAACCCCTTTTTTTGCGTTACAATTCAGGGCGTGCTTGTACAGACTAGATGCTCCGTCTGATTTCCGGCTAAGAAGACACTCGACCAAATATAATAAACTAATTTTCTTCAACGTCTAAGACCAGGCCTGATCACACACATGCGGGCCCTCCGTAGGCTCAAAAAAAAAAAAAAAAAAGACCGTGCCCGGGCTGGGCGTGGGCTTGAGACGACGGGCCCGGGCCGGGCCTGGGCTTGAGACGACGGGCCCGGGCCGGGCCTGGGCTTGAGACGATGGGCCCGGGCCGGGCCCGGGCTAGGCTCACTTATAAATGCCCGGGCCCGGGCCGGGCCCGGGCTCGGTGTTACGGGCCCGGGTCGGGCTCGGACTTCACAAAGCGGGCTCGGGGCGGGCTCGGGCCTTAAAATCAGGCCCGTGCAGTGCTCTAGGACAGGTCCCGAATGGAGACCGACATGTTGAGCATGCGGATGATAAGGTATGTAAACAAGGATGTGTAAAAAATCGATTACCAGCTTCTTTTCAATAAAATGTTTCATTTCTTTAAGTTATCAGTGCTCTTTACTGTCATCACTACTGATCTATTTCGAAACAAAGGACAAATTTCGGAAAGGAATTGCCAGAAAACCCTGATATCTTCCCCCGATTAATTGCCAGCTTGAAACAAACGCCAATTTTAACAATTTAACTCTGTAGAGTTAAGAAGCTTGTGATAACTAATGATAAAATAAACTGAGTCTGTTTCTTTGTACATCTGTAGATTTAACCCGAAAAACACGAATTTCAAAATGGTTTCACAAAAAAAAAAACAATTTCTCCCCGATTATCAGTTTGAAAAATAGCACCCGATCCCCCCCCCCCCCCCCCCCCCCCCCGATTTAAAAAAATAAAGAGAAAACCGTAAAACAAACAAGCCTACGTATGAGACAAGAAGCTTTAATTTTCGCTTGAAATGATAAAATTTCTAACGAGATCAGTTGAGTGGTTGTCGTAAAAAGTTTTAGCAGTCCGTCCGTTCCGTTCGTTACGTTGTTACCGGGTTTACCGGGACCGGTCTGCGCCTGCGCGCGGGAAAGGGCGAGGAGGAAGGGCGAGGAGGCGCGGACATGGCGAAGGCAGGCCGGCGGAACTAATCCCCCTACCTTGACGAATGCCCAAGTGCCCAGACGGGCCCCGGTCAACCCGGTAGCAACGTACGTTACGGAACGGACGGACTGCTAAAACTCTCTATTATTCTTACACTGAATTCCCAAGGAGCACCAACAGAGTCGCCAATAAAAAAGTGTGTACCGAACTAGGTTTACAAGCGAGTATTTTTGCACTGACTCCTGAACAACAAAAACAGCATTACCGTTATTAACACCGCAAAATATTCAGGACAATATGCAGAGAGCGAGAACACAATAAAATGCTTCATCCTCACACGTATATTACGACAGCCGTAGGATTTAACTTACGTATCTTTACCTTTTCGTTACCGCTTCATTTCATCTTTACAATGGCTCCACAGCTACCATCATCCTCCATAAGGAGAGCAGTAAAATACCTATGAGGAAGGGCGCTAGACAAGGAGACACAATCCCTCCAATGTTCCACAGCGTGTTTACAAGAGGTATTTAGAACATTGGAATGGCAAAAGGTGGGCATAAGAGTTATTGTTTTGGTGAAAAATAAACAATCTGAATCTGAAGGGAGAATACCTCAGTAACCTCAGATTTGCTGATGACGTTGCCTTTCTAAGTAACTCGGGGGAACGAATTGCAAAGCCTGATTACCGCACTGGACAAGCACAGTAGAATCGTGAGCCTGAAAATATATGCAGAAAACTGAATTAATGCTTAATAACCTCGGGAGAGCTCAGCGGTTTGAGATAGGTGGCGAGGCAGTGGAAATGGTGAGCGAATATACCTACTTAGGCCAAGTTGTGACCCCGGATCCCAACCATGAGGCAGAGATAATTATAAGGATAAGAATGGGTGGATTTGATTCGGCAGGCATTCTCAGATAATGAACAGCAGCCTACCATTGCCCGCGAAGAAGAAAGTGTATGACAGCGGCATCTTACCGGTACTCACCTACGGGGCAGAAACTTGGAGGCTCACTAAGAGGGTTCAACTTAAATTGAGGACGACTCAGCGAGCAATGGAACGGAAAATGATAGGTTTAACATTAAGGGACAAGAAGAGAGTGGAGTGGGCCAGGGAACAAACGCCTGCTAAGGACATATTAGTAGAAATTAAGAAGAAATGGGCTTGGACAGGGCATGTAATGCTAAGGCAAGATAAAGGGGGGCGGCGGAAAGTTAGGTGGGTAGATGATATCAAGAAGTTTGCGGGGATAAATTGGTCACAGTTGGCACAGGACCGGGGTAATTGGAGATCTATGGGAGAGGCCTTTACCCTGCTGTGGGCGTAGATAGGCTGATGATGGTGAGGATGACCTTTTCATTACTTAATAGGAACTTATTTATCGTTTAGCAAGACGAGATTTGGAAAATGATACATTACGCGTTTATGGCAATTAATGTGTTTATTTCCGTGTCCGACAACACGGGCATAACAAATGTGCTTGATAAAAATGAAAGTGAACCCGCAACCCTTTTGCGGAGCACCTTGTTGAGTCTTGTCGTTTTCTTTTCTTTTTTTTTAGGCTTTCTAAGGACCTCTCAGATTCGCCTTTTTGTATGTGCATATGCGGAAGCTTTTTATATTTTCCTCTAGCGCTGTGGCTTCGACTACGCCTAACGAGTACAAAAGAAGAGAGCGAGGCGACACGCACACGCAGCTAATCTTTCAAGCGCGTGCACAAAATCTGAATGTGCATGCACATTTCCTGAGGGTCCCCATTATTTTATATGCGCAAAGAAGTTGAATAGCGGCAAAATAAAAAAGAAGAGCTCTCCTTTCAGCGACGTCTTTTGTCGGTGCTTTAAGCGCCTGAATACTAGAGTTCTGCGAGCCAATTAGCGAGTAAGGCATGAAGTGCTTGTTGGGGGGGGGGGGGGGGGGGGGGGAGGGAGCATTTAAGTGTTCTTGAGGGTTTCTTTTTTATTCACTCGAAACCGAAAACTGTAGGCGTAATGGGGCCCGTTCGTTTTCATGCCGTTTGAGGGATTAAATTTGTTCCTTCTACTCCACGGAAGCGAACGGTGCGTTAGGAATAAAGCGACGCTTTGTGCAGTTCTCTGCTGGAGCTGTCGTGAAGAAAGGAAAGTGTTCAATTGTATTTGCGAGGATTCACAATGGGCGCACTGAATATGCAAGAGAAATGGGACAGAAAGGTAGAAAGGAGAGCACGCTAGCGCCATATTCTCGCACAGTGTGTTGTTGGTAGTGCGCGGAAGATAAAGACGGTTGAATATTTACGTTGCCAGCAGCCAAGAATTGAAACGATCGGTAATTTATTTAAATATTCTGTCGAGCTGCTTGTCCTTGGTGCTTTCATACCTCTAGATAAGCGTTAAGGACATTCACAATGGGTAAACTTCCGCGAATGGAAGATTGGGTCTGTTGTATTAATCTTAGGCGGAAAGAAACACCGGAGCAGGTATCTGCTGTAAAGCACGAGCATGACTGAATGTGCTGGCAACCTCGACGCGTAACTATCAAACACGGTGTTTTCAGCAGCACGCAGCGGACAAAAATTGCTGCACGGGAGCAAGTGTACGAGTTCGGGCAGGAGCGTGCAAGTTGGGAGGCGCATGTGTGTGTTGATGTTCGCAAATACCGCGAGATTTCATTGTCCCCCCCCCCTTCCCCCCCCCCCCCCCCCTCATTGTCCCAAAAAAGAACACGCAGATTCAATGGCGAAGAACTTTTCTGGTTTGGAGAGTTTTCGAGGCGCCGCACAAGTTTCTAATTTACACCTGACTCATTAAATTAGTGCTCAAGAAGTTTTCTAATTGAGAGTAATTACCTAACTAATTTTCAGTACTGGCGCAAAAAAAAAAAAGTTCGGGGAGCTTGCACTAGTGGTGCAAGGCTGGAGAAACAGCAGAGCCGGCGGCCCCTCCCCCCCTTCGCTGGCGACACGGCTGTTCAAAAGGAGTAACCCAACGGAAATAATACTGTGCGCCCGGAATGCGATGATAGCTCAATAGGATAGACGCCGGTTTCACAACGCGATGGACCCAGGTTCGGTCTCACCACTCCAAGCGCTTTTTTCTTTCCAATTGGAGGTTTTCTGTTCGCGTTCAACTACTTAGGCCGGTTAAACAGCTCCGCTCTTAAAGAACACTGGCTGTAAGTACACGTAAGGCCGGTTCAGACTGTTGCCGCAACTGTCGTGATATCTTAAAGAACGACGTCATTTCGGGTCTCAGCAAACCGAACTGCGTGACACACCGTTTTTTTTGACGTCCAAAGCTCACCATATCGCTGTTACGTCGGTAGTCTGAACATGGCCTCATGAGCGGCAAAACGCAGTTGGACCGATTTTCCTAACGCGATTGGTCTTTTTTTTATACCTTGGTCCAAGTAATTAGCGACGACATGCTGAATACACGTAATAAACACACGCTGTGCGTCGTTCTCTGTTCTCCTTTCGTTCAGTGCTGAGGGATCGACGCCGCAAAATTTTTCCCGACATGCCCCATCTATTGCTCTCACGCATTGCAAAAAAAACAAAAAAAAAAAAAAAACAGTCCGTCATGATACTTTGCCACTTAATTTGCTTGGCACTTCCATGCTTTTGTGCATTAAAATACACATATACTACTGAAGAGTTCCGCTAAATTTTGTATCTCCTGGAAAGTCTGGGCTACCTATAAGGCTGAAAAGTTGTGCAAACAAATCGTAAAGCTCATTCCGAAATTTACACCCGTTTTTTGCTTAAGCGTACTTTCTCTCATCGTAACCGTCCTGTTTGTCTAATTATTCTTTTATTGTCTATGTAATTATTTATCTCATTGGTTATCTAATTATTTCTTTATTTTTAGTACTCTTCAAGACTACTAATTACGTTCAATTTCTTTCCGTTGCAGTTGCGACGCTGACTTCATTCTTGGCGCCTGACCAAATTCATACCGTGGCCTGCTTTTTACACCCGGGACACGAATCTTCAAGGTTGTAGCCTACATGGTCACGGGTACAATTGACAGTCGTTTCACTAAGGCGGATGCGAATGGTAGCGCCCGAGCGGGGGAAGCGCCGTTTGGTAATGCACGGTAGCAGACGACGCGCTCCGAACGCTCCCGCCTGCAGCGCCCCACACCGACAATTTTGGGTGTTGCCTAGAAGCGCGTTTTCTTGCTCGCGTGCTATTTTTTCTGTCAATGACCTTGATTGAGCAGCTTCAAATTAGAGTGAACTATTCTAGTTCACTGTATTCAAATTCTGACTGAACGACATTGCCTACATCAACGCTCTCTCTTGGTTACCATGGACAGCCATCGAAGGCGTGAAATGCCGGCACATTCTTTTCCCGAACGTACGCACGCTTCATTAAAACGCTTCACGCATGCATCTGGACGGGAATCTTCAAGCGTTCAAGGGTTTTACCTGAGCTCACTCAGGTAAAAGCAGCAATCAGGGCAGAGGAGCAGAACCGAGATATGCAAATAACGGTGCGTCATCAAACCCTGGGCATTAGTGTTGCGCATTTGAGCAGAAACTGGCCGGCTTACAGCTGGAGAGTCAGAAGCTGCACAATGACGATGGATGCGAAGAGGAGAGCCGAGCCGACGACGCACTGAGGGAATCCTGCGTCCGGCTGGTTCCGGAACTGCGACTCCAGCTTGCCGTCCTCGAAGCGCAAGAGCACGGAGTTGAGGCCCTCTGGAGAGCAGCGCCTGTGGTTTGTCCCCAGTAACAAGCATTTTAGTTGAGGCACTCGCCGGGCGAACTAATTTAGTGAGTTATTGTTACCCGCGAACTCGAAAAATGATTCAACTGTTGGAAAACTGTAACAACTAACAACTGACTACAGCTTTCTTGAGAGTACATTTTAAAGATCACGTTACCTGAAATTCCAGGGCATTCCTGAATCGGGAAGCAGGTTTGCCTCAATTAAAGCCAGGCTCTGGAAAGAAAACCGAAACGTACGGGAATCAGTCGGAGTTCTTTTGTAAGAATGCGCGTAATCCGCTGGCACGAGGTGTATGCTCTGCGTCCCGTTAACGTTTGCAGCTTTTGCGGATTAGCTGATAACTGTGTACTTAATCTCCTGCCGAGGCCTTTATGATGACAAATACTTAAACATTCGCCTGTTCATTTAGATAAGGAGCTCTTCGAGTGGTTATTTAGGAAAATCAATCTAATAAAATGAAATATTTTTCGTCTTCGCGCCTGTGGGGGCGAGAGCGACAACCGAGTCCCTGAGTCCCCATAGGGTATTCCTGGCGCACGAATGCTTTTTGATAATCCCAAATCATAAGCAGTATGAACCTGTGTATATATTGCACGAGCTTGAAATTTCAACACTTAGACATGTTTACAACGCAATCTGAAGCCAGAAAAATACTGCGTATAGAAGTCAGTCACCGTTAAAAATGGCAAATTCTGACTGCATAGCACACAAACAAAGGCTGTTGCAATATTTTGTTTTCATAATCGACAAAAAGTAAATTTCATTGTAATTGGAATTGCAGTAGGCGATTATGTGCTGTTGAATTTTTGACACTTAGTAATTTTAAGCAGCCATAAGCGCTTGTAATAATAATCCACACAGCGAATGCGAGGCTACCCATCCGAAAAAAAAATGCCGATGAAGTTTACACAATGATAATTTAAGTCAAGGCGGTTTTTGTGAGGCATTTCAATGTCTTGTGTGCACAGACGTTTTCGTTTCTCGCCTCCATCCGAAAAGCAGCCAACGCTGCAGGCAATCGAACCTGCACCTTTGGTGTGAGCAGGACAATTCCTTATTCACTGAGCTATTGCGAAGGGTCAAGACGCCATTTAGTAAGTAAACATCAGAGGAATACACCACAGTGCACAATCAAAGATCCAGAAAAGTCATTATAAATGAGTTCGCATTTGTTAGCGGTATTAGCTAACTACCAGGGATCATGTGTTGCGCGCCGACCAGACAAGACGCTGCGGGAAATATGTGGGAAAGTACGAAGTGTGTATTGTAGAACTAGAACGTTGCTTTTATACATATTCAGCCTTTAGAGGGCAAATGTTTATTTTGTTCAGCACTGTTGTCAATACTTATGGAACATGTACCAGAATATGCGTCTGTTGCTGCCGTGTACAACGGCTCCTGAGCGTAGTCAAGCTGCTGATTGCTGCATTTATATGATGAGTGCGTCAAGCAGTTACTCAGAAAAATCAAATAAATAAAATTAAGCTTGCTTCGCCTTGAATGCGTTGTTATGGCACGCGCAGAAGCAAATGTAAACTGCAGGAACTCACTCAAATACTTAAAATAACAGTACCTTATAATCGTGACGAGTACAGCGTGCATTTTCTTATACACACAAACGTAGTCAGCGTCTGATACGAGTGAATACAGACACATCAGTCGGATTTGGATGATGTTTTTCTAAGCACCTGATTTTGCGCTTAGGGACTCAGCAGCATTGCGAGCACCCTATTTAACAACAGGCAAGAGTGATGCATTCAATCTTCAACTTCCGGATCAAGCAGCCGGACCGTGATAGCGCCTGGCTTTGGAAGAACTTGTGGCACAAAAGAAAGCGGCTAAGCAAAATGTTTTAAAGAAGTACGAGAAGCGAAAGAAAGGAAGGAAATAAAAGCGCTTCAACCACCTTTCGCTGCTTCGGAGCCGGATGTCTGAGTTTTGGGGCAAAATCGCGCACGCATCGCCTTCCCCCCGAGAAGCGGAAATGAGGACCCTCTTGATTCCGCCAGAACTTCTCGCCGCGATTTCCCAAGGGCACGTTACGATACGACTTGCCCTTCGCATTTTACGCACCTCGAGGCGCGACGGAAATTGCGGGCGTGGGCGGTGACCGCTGGCCCTAGTGACACAATGGACTCGTGGGGGGAGAGCACGATACCTGTAGTCCCACCCTCTATCGGAATTCTTGCGCGCTTGGTAAAGGCCATAGATCATTCCTGGCGCGCGAGGCAATACAGCGCCTGTCACCGGCGGCAGCCGTCGGTTTGCCGAAGCATGCGTTAGCGAGCAGCTGGCGAGGCCTGTGCGAATCACGAGTGTGCACTCAAAGTTCGCTATGCCCAGGGGACCAGTCGGTATGGCGCTGTACTGGGAATTACGACTCAACTATAGTAAGCTTTTCAGTAAAAGAAAATACGTGCCCAGGGCATGTTCGTGAGCTTAGAAAAAGGAAACGCTCAAGTCAAGGCGGCAGAAACGATCGCGTCATTCAGTGTTTGCTTCTGTGCTTGTCTTTTGGCCGTAGCCGTTGTAGTGAACAAAAACGTTTCTTGGTTATACCCGATCGCAAATGAAAGTAACTAATTGCATTGCACATTACCCAGAAACAGAAATTTAACGGCTATGTATTTACAGTAATGTTCAGCCATGATTACGACACCGTAAGAAGGCGTTGTTTTATGCCTTAATTTTGTCCATGGCTTTATCTTTGTATTTACCGCCACCCCTTACTTTTTTCGCTCCTCATTACCCCCCCCCCCTTTCTACGCGTATACCCCTTCTTTCTCTTTCAGTCCCTTCTTATCTCTCCCCATTTGCAGGGCAGCCAACCATAACCGCCTTTCATGTACTGTATTTTCTTTCCTTCCGTCTATGAGGATGTAAAGTCGGTAGTTATAAGGTAAAACCCACCACAGTACAGCGATGTGTAACTTTAATGTAAAAAAAGGATAGAAGCGAAAGGGTGAACGGAAATTTCGGCTCTGACTGTGAAAGGAGGAGAGAAGACATGTTTATCGCATCTGCCAAGTAAAAAGTCCGGGATAAAATTGATACCTCCTTCCGCAAAACAAAACAAAACAAAGAAAACGTGTGCCTCCTTTCTAGTGTCTGATTTACTTGCGCTAACAACCATGCTTTGAAGGGAGCAAGAATTCGACGTAGAAAAGACAAAATGATCAAACCAAAATTACCTCATGTACGCCGCAAGCCCTGATCTTCTGCCCTCTATAGAGCGGCTGGGCAAGACCGAGGCGAGTGACAGATGGGCATGGGCAGACTCATCTTCGCAGCGCACAAATGACCGAACAAAGGAGAGGGAAACACGGGACAAGCGCTGAACCAAAACTAAAATTTTTATTGAAGGGACACACAAGTATAAAGCCCTTCCAGACAATCTAAGACAACCCCACCTGCTTTCAAATAATCTCAATCGTTAACCGCTTGTCCCTATCTTACCTCAGCCTCAGCATTAAGGGTGAGAAGCACTTAGCAAAGCCCACCTCGACATCGGTTGAGCAGCGTAAAGCTCCCTCTCTCCTCAACCTCATATGTAGCCACAAACGCATAAACCAGTTAGTTCTTGATGCTAATTTTACGTTAGTTCAAAGATTACTGTGAAGATAAAAAGATGAACCGCACTTCATTTATGTGAAGCGGGCATCATACCTTCTTAACAAAAGGCGCTACCATTTAAAAACACCAAGAAACCCTCTGTCTCACGACGACGATCGTTTAAAGTGAAACTTTCTCGTTAGGGATTCTTTGGCTGTCATCTGAGTTTGGACTTCGTCTCTCGCAGACGGTTTGGACTTTGACTCTTTGAGCTTTGACTTTGACTCGCACGCAGTTCGGACTTATGGTCGTAGCGACTTTGACTACGACCCTTCTCCATATGATTTCGCACGAAGAAAGCTTCGCTCGACCATCGCCGTCGTTAGACGGAGGGGTGCTTGATTTTTCTGTCCAAGTTCGCACGCGTACACACCCCACGCCTCTCCAATTCCATTCCAAACCGCTTTGGCCGTGTCGGAATTGCGCAATCGGATAAACGTCGCCTTTATAACGCGAGGGACCCAGGTTTGATTCCGACCATGAAAAACATTTTTTTTTCCTTGAGGCGCTTCCACGATCATCGTAATCGTCAGCGAAAGTTGGCTTTCCTGCAGTGCATTTTCAGCGCTCATGGACGAAACAGTGAAACATAGACAGCTCCGCTTTAAAAGGCCGTCTGCATTACCCTGCCAAACAAATTACCACAAAAGTTTAGCCATATTTTTTTCTACCTTTAAGAGCGTTGTAGAAGTTTGAGCACAATGTTTACCACGGCAGAGTTCTTTCCAAACAGAAAATAAAAATTAACACCGTAGGTAGTATGCTTAAATATAACATATGTGCTCTATAAGGATCTCATCTGTACAGTTTTTTTTTATGGCAAAAGTACGCCTTCTGGCGCAAATGAAGGTACTTCGTGATGTATAAGAATATAACTCGGAGGTTGAGGTTTTCCGAATTTCCTAGGTGAAATGCAAGAATGGAATGGTGGTGAGTTCCCTGAGCCATAGCTGGGGGTCCGGGGCCTCAAATGACGGATACATGTGCCTCGAGAGTGTCAGATTTATGCTGCTTGTAGCGACAGGCACATCCACAAAAGTTCATTTTTGGCAGTAGCACTTGAAGAGCACAGTAAATTAAAAATATCCTGGGCAAAATCGCAAACATTACAACTCGGGGATAGAGGCAGTACGCCAGGAATACATTGAGTAAATTATCTAGACGAAAGAATATAAATCAACTGCCTCGATCGGTACCACACGAAGTACAAACGGTTTATACCCCGTCGTAAAATAAATTAGTCGGCCAAATGGCAAGTGGAATTTGGACCACCCGAGGGTGGAGATAAAATAAAGGGTAAAAGCTACTCAGCGACCCACAGCAAGGAGTACGGGCTCGCGGGGACCCCCTGATCTCCCCTATGACGCAGCGGAAAGGGTTGGGTTCAAGGGCAAGGGAAGAGGGAGAAGGGAGTGGGTTATGGAAAATAGGAAGGGAACGGGGGCAGCGAGTTTTTGTTCTGATCCAAAAATGTCTCACTTTTTTCAGGCCTGATCTCTCACGTGAGGGCATCAGACAGTGCCAATTCACAAATTTTTGCGGCCCCTGCAACGTGGTTGCCGCTCACCCATGGGTGCTGTTTGCTGAGCTCCGACCGTCGGAGACAGAGAAAACTTATGAGGGGGTGGCAGTACAGGCCCCTCCCGTGACACTCGCTTCCACAGCTCGTGCTTCCGGAGGGCCCCGATCAGCAGTACCAACGATTCCTCGACAGTAAAGACTCGTTAATTCGGACTCGTATAACCTAAATATCGGTTAACTCAACCATTTTTCAAATTTCAAACCGAGCTCTAAAGACGCCGGGTGTTTTTCCTCCATTTTTCTGCAAAATTTTTCGGGGTGCTTCCGAAGAACTCGAAATGTTGCTACAGAAAAGTCCGAATCACCCTATTTCGGACCTGACCACGGGTTAATGTGTGCTTCGACAGACGACGCCCATCACCTGAAGATCGAAGTTTCAGAAAGAAACAGCATGCAGCTTTCTAAAGCTGCTATTGTAAAGCGAGGGTTAGCGCCAAGCCCGATTTCCCGCCCGATCCACCGTCTATGCCCCTCTCGCCTGGACACATGATTTTCCGGCGGAGAAGTGGGTGGGGGGTCGGACGGGACGGGGAAACCCGGGCATGCGCGGAATTTCTCCTCTGGAGAACAAATTTTCGAAGGCTACTGAGGGAAAGAGAGTTTGCGACGAAAGCAGACGCAAGGGGTGCCGTATTCACATTAAAACACACCGTCCAGGAATGGTGCTATTCGGAAGGAAGGATGATTTAGTCTCGACCCAGTGCTCCTCACTGCTCTTTCCCCTTGTATCTTGCATTTTAATTCACCACCCTGCCTTCTTGCCTCGTTTATTACCAATCCGCCCGAAGGTATCACAGGTCGTAAAAAAGAACATCGTGGACATGTCCCTTTGGCCTTTTCGTCTCCTGGGAACAGACGGCTCCCGCCTTTCGACCGGCTGAGTGCTGCCCATCTTTCCAGATGTTCAGGGTGAATCAGATTATTGCTATGCGGGTGGATGTCACTATGCGGGTATGAATAGGGGTGTAGGGGCATGAGGAAACTTGAAGGGGTTCTTTATTCGATGAGGTGCATCGAATGCAACCTTTTGACGACGCAACCGTACGTCCAAATGCCACACAGCGCACTATTTTAGTGCGAATATAACTTGGTAAAAATGGTGTAATCAAACACCTACTCTTTGTGTTAGATATTACCGGTTCACAATTTCCTTGCAAGCCAGGTAATGGCATGATTTATTTAATCCTAAATTGTACTGATCCATCATCATTATCATCATCGTCATAATCGTCGTCGTCGCCATCATCCACATCCTCATCAGCATTTTTCGGGGCCCACTGCAGGACGGAGTTCACTGCTGGACCTCCACCCACTCCTGTCCTGCGCCGCCTGCGCCCATTCCTCGCTCCGAATTTCCTCATTTCGTCTCTCCATTGAGATAATGGCCTTCCCCTTCTTACGGTATACCCGTCTCTACGTAGCCACTGTGTTATCCTTGTGGTCCACCGCTTGTCATTTCTTCTCACTACATGGCCAGCCCAAGTCCAATGCCGTTTCTTAATTTGAACTAGGATATCTTCTACCCGAGTCTGCTTCGTAATCCAGAAGGCTGATGTCCCTTTCCTCAGTGTTACCCCTATCACCCTTCGTTCCATGGCTCGTTGAGCCGACCTAAGTTTTCTTTCCAGTTGTTTAGTAAGGCACCAAGTTGCTGCCCCATATGTTATCACCGGTAGCATGCATTGGTTGTATATTTTCCTTTTGAGTGATAGAGGTAGCTTACTTTTCATTATTTGGGAGTGCATGCCCAGTGCACCCCAGCCCATACCTATTCTGCAGCGGTTTTCTTTCTCATGGTTTGTATCAGGATTGACAACTTGTCCAAGATAGTTATGCTCTTCTACTTGTTTTAGCGTTGCGTTACCTAAGCTGAAGACGGCTGTTTCAGCATGCTTATTTATCATTACTTCAGATTTATTCATATTTAGTTGCATCCGCAGGCCCAAGCTTTCTGACTAGTTTCTCAAGCATTTTTTGCAAGCGATCTGCCGACTCACTGAGAAAGACAAAGTCGTCTGCAGAACTCAAATGGCTCAAGCATTCCCCGTCTATTCATAATTCTGCGTTGTATGAGTCAAGCTTCCTAAATACCCCATACAAACATGCTGTGAACAGTTTCGGCGAGATGGTGCCTCCCTGTCATATTCACTTTCGTATCGGGAAGTTGTAGCTTTCTTGTGAAGTATTGTCCTGCCCATACATTTCTTATATTTGCCGTCTAGAAGACTTGTGTAGGTCTCCTCTATTCCATGGTCTTTTAATAATTACAGAACTGCTGCGCCGTGCACTGAATCAAATGCTTTTTTGAAGTCCATAAATTGATTGATTGATTGATTGATTGATTGATTGATTGATTGATTGATTGATTGATTGATTGATTGATTGATTGATTGATTGATTGATTGATTGATTGATTGATTGATTGATTGATTGATTGATTGATTGATTGATTGAAGGGTTTAACCCGCCGACGCAACGCAGGCGATGAGGCGCGCCGTAGTGGAGGGTTCCGGATTAATTTTGACCACTCGGGGATCTTTAACGCGCGCCGAAATCTCGAACGCACGGGTGTTTTTTTGCTTTTCGCCTCCATCAGAAAAGCGGCCGCCGCGGCCGGGAATCGAACCCGCGATCTCGTGCTCAGCAGCGTAACGCCTTAGCCACTGAGCCACCGCGGCGGGTCAGGTCCATAAATGCATTATAAAGGAGCTTATTAAACTCCGCGAATTTTTCTACCATTTGATTGATGTGATCTATTATACAGTATGCGTTTCTAAACCAAGCCTGTTCCCCGGGCTTTTTGAAATCTAGTGTGTCGCGTATGCGGTTAACACTATATTACCTTGATAAGCAGCTTGTGTACAACTGAAAGTAGGCTGATGGGTCTGTAATTCTTAATATCTTTCGTATTTCTCTTCTTCTGGATCAGAATTACGTTGGCGTTTTTTCAGGCCCTAGTCACCTTTAACGTCCTTATGAATTTGTAAAAAAAATCAGCAAGCTTTTGTAGTACTACGTTTCCTCCCTCCTTTACAAGGTCCACGATTATGCCGTCGTCACCTCCAGCTTTCTCTCTTTTCGTGCTCTTGAGGACCTTTTCTACTGCCGTTTTAGTTACTAGTGGGACATCACTAGGTAAGCCTGTACGCTTAGTATTTACCACTTTTCTAACACCGCTGGCGTACAGCCTGGTGTAAAATCGTTAAGCTACTTTTGTTACCTCGTTCATGTTGTGCGTAATTTTATCCTGCTCGTCTCTGAGTGCATACAATCGGTCTTTCCCAATAGATAGCTAGCTTCTTCTTAGTTGATTTTAAGCTTCCTCCTCTCTCCACAGTTTCCTCGATCATTGCCTTGTTGTACGCAAGGATGTCATTTGTTTTACTTCTGTTAATAAATATCGACAGCTCTGCCAATTCAGTTTGGTCCAACACACTCGACAGTTTTATGTTCTTACGTTTCGCAATAAGTTCCTTCGTTTTCTGAGATAGTTTGCCAAACTTCTTCCGAGATGCTGCTTCTCCCACAGCTTAATAAAGGTGCTTATACACAAAGCCGATTCGCTTTTTGCAACAAGGACCGAAAACATAAGGTGTATTTTAAATGCATGGCCGCTGCTTTTTTTTTTCAGTCTTGCTTAACTCGAAAAGTCGCCTAAATTGAATTTATTTGTTTTTCTTCGCTTCGAGTTTACGGGATTTACTTCGTATGTTTTGCTCCTCCTGCACACAAGGAATCACAAGAGAAGTGATCGCAAATATTTCGTGCACTGATGATCTAAAGAACCTGACTTTAACCTGAGCTCTTAACACCAACTACCGGTAAACTGGTCGTATGAGGTCAACGCTACAACTTAAGAATTCACTCACTAAGCTAGCGGCAGCCTTCGCGTTCACCGCAACTCCACCTTATTTGGTAAGGATGGCGTCCATTTGAATTTAAGGTCGACCGATCGAAGTCGCCCAATTCTGGTGTCCCCAGGTTGGTGGGGACAGAACACTTCAGCCCATTCTTAGTTCCCAAAGGAGACCTTTATTAAATTCACGATATGGCGAGTACAGATCCCGGAGCTTCGCTCCTTCAGCGACGCGGGGTGTTGGCATTTCGCCTTTTTGATTGCGTGTAGCTGCTTCCCTTTTGCCTCTTGGGGTGCTCGCCACTGCTAAGCATTTGCTCCTGTCGTCAGGCGACGTTTTTCTTGTTTAACCATGGTTTCCGCTTGTCGAAAAATAGGAAGGACAGAAATCGAGCTGCCTCGGCCAGTCATTCTTCCTCTCAAGCCGTGGCTGTGGCTCCCAGCGCTGCACAATTGCGTGCTCATTTGTCGAACTTGTCTTCAACGCTGATGGCCGCATACCAAGCTCACTGGCGAGCCCGCTTTCATTCACCGCCACACTTCCGCATCCCGTACACCCTATGGATTCCGCTATCATGCCCACGTGAGACGAATTGGCCAGTATTCGAAGCGGTTGGTGGGAGCGCATGCGCATTGCGAGCAGGCTCACCAGCTGTTTCAAATTCAGTCTTGCTTTGGCTTTGCCCTCGCTGAATGGCGACTCTACAACGCGCAATCAAACACTAGGGGCTCAATTCTGAGTTTCCGTAGTTTCAAGAGCATCTGTTTTGAGTAGCTAGCCAGGCGCAGCTCTGACACTTCCGGTGTGAGTATTATCACCTCAGCCGAGGAATACCGTTTTGGATTCAGAATGGGCGCTTTTGAAGCGGACAAAACTCAGCACTGCGTCCCAGTTATCGGAATTGCAGCACATTCAGCGTGAAGTGGAGGTTTAGAAATGTATTTTATTTTTGTTGGAAGCAGCCCAAAATTAACACTTGTTAAGTTATAGTTAGAGCAAGTGGAGCTGTGCCGTTTGTCTCAAAGACTGTCCAAATCAGGAGGGAAAGTGGAAGATTTACACTGTGGAAGATATAATACTGCCAGCTCCGTGCGCAACCCGCATGCATCTCACAGCAGAAAGCATTTCGAAAAAATTCGCAAAGTTACTTTACAGCTAGAGTTGCGGAATAGCTACAAAAATCATCTCATGCTTTAATAGAGCTCCATTTGACTGAAGTGGGAGAAACAGTACTCAAACGAAACAGTACTCAAACGAAAGCAGTCAAACTTGCAGTTAATAAGATTGCAGGCACACGAGTTGATAATAATGCTTAAAACATACTGTTTCACTGATACCTATGCTGTCAGCGTGGGCAACTTTTGTCTCAACGTTGTGAATGAGGAAAAAGGATTATTTTCCTCCTGTAATATCTTGTGGGCGATATGAGACTGCTTCTCACAGTCGACGTAGCACTCTGATTTATCTGCTTTACTTTTATAAATCCTTCCAATTCCATTTCCACACTTCGACGACGGAGGCAGTAGGTCTGTGCTCTGAAATTACAGATGGGGTTATGAGCGGTATTTAGTCTGCGTGCTTTCCCATACTCGTTCTCCCTGCCACGATTTGGTCAAGAAGTTGACCCTTTTATGCATAAGCGCGGGGGGTTTAAATAGTAAACAGCGTGGGGCGCTCAAATAGCGGCGCATTCTGCCCCTCTGAGCATGCGCCGCGCATGCTCAGTGGGGAACTCAGTAGAGCTCTCGTGCGTGACTCGGCGCCAGAATGTTTGTGTATGTGTATGTGCACCGCCTCCGTGATCATTGACGGCCCGGCTACGGAGCTGATAGTGGAGGCCGTGGTGTGACAGCTCGTGGCTCGCATGGCATTGCGAGCGTTATAGGTCCTCGTGCCGGCGCGTCGCGAAAATGGACGTGTTCGTGCTTGTGCAACTATAACGACCCGCCGCGGTGGCTCAGTGGCTAAGGCGTTGCGCTGCTGAGCACGAGGTCGCGGGTTCGATTCCCGGCCGCGGCGGCCGCTTTTCTGATGGAGGCGAAAAGCAAAAACGCCCGTGTGTACGAGATTTCGGCGCACGTTAAAGATCCCCAGGTGGTCAAAATTAATCCGGAGCCCTCCACTACGGCGCGCCTCATCGCCTGCGTTGCGTCGGCGCGTTAAACCCCACAATCAATCAATCAATCAACTATAACGAATCTGCAAACAGGAAACTCCCGCGAATACATACAAGAAGTCACTGGCACCGCCAGGAATCGAACCTGGAACGAACAGAGAAACGGAGCGAGAGCCCGTTGTCTTACCGATAAAGCTACGAGACTGCGCGTAGACGGGGGCAGACAGACTGTGCACCCACCGAGAACATATGCGGGTTTCCCCTGCGTTCTCGCTTAATTCCACGTGATAGCGTCACGCGACCTCTCGCACCACTGTGCGCTCCACCCACGGCACGTATAGCGGCAGTGTGTGAGCTTTGTGCATGCGCTAAGAGTTAGTCAAAATTAAAGGAAGCTCACACCAATGCATGCCAGATCACTTCTCCTCCGTCTCTGCCGCCGATCTCGTCGCCTCCGTCGACGGCGGCAGAGAGGAAGGAGAAGTGAGATCGTAAAACACCGGGTTTGAGCTCCCTTTAATTTTATAAAAAAGAAGAGTTTCTACTCATGTGCTTCACTGATACAACTCTACCAACCACCATTTGTGGACCATGCAATGATTTAACCTTAGCAAAGAATATCTCTCTGAAGTAATAAGGGGTGTGGTTAAGTCCATTTCACTTGTCTCTGGTTTCACTATTTGTTGAGCCACGTGTGTGAATTTAAGTGACGCCGCATGGTTAATCGTTGTGGGTGTCGTTTACAGATTCGCTTTCCAACCACCTTCACAGGGTGGATTGCCGCGCATTTTTTTATTCCCTCCCTTTTGCCCCACCGGCGTAGTAGTGTTCTCCGACCGGAAACAAACTGTGAAAATTGACGGTAATTACAGCAAATTAAGATTGACAAAATACGGAGTACCCCAAGGTTCTTCATTGGGACATTTGTTATTTAATTTGTATGTGAATGACCTCGGAATGCTGAACCTTCAGTCCAAAATATTTCAATTCGCTGATGACACTGCCCTTGTCGTAACACATCAGACTTTGTAGTGCGCAACAAATTATCTTCAATCTGACATATATAAAATTATGTCATGGTATGAACAAAACTACATATACGTGAATGCACCGAAAACAAAACTGGTTTGTTTTCACAATCCTCATAAAAAACTTGATAAGTTGAAACCTGTGTTGCTGCTTTCGAAAAATTGCAAAGGCTGTTCGTGTGTTCCACTGGAACTAAGTGTTACTGCGACATATTTGGGATTAGAATTAGATGAGACGTTGTCGTGGCGCGTTCATGTCGAGAGCATATGTAAAAAGTTACGTTATGTTGCCGCTCAGCTGTATCAAATTAAAAGCAGTACGAGTGTTAAGTTAAGAAAGATTGTTTATCAAGCACTGGGGGAGTCGCTTTTAAGATACGGAATTTCACTTTAAGGGTTTTGTTCTGACACACTCAAAAAACAAATAAATAAAATATTCTTCAAGTGTGCAAAGAGTATATGTTACGGTACCAATTCAAATGATCTAGACAAGAAAAGCCTATTGAAACTGGTAGATCTTCTTACAGTGGAAAAGTTACGCGATTACGTAATTTATGTAAACCACTATTACGATAATCGGTTTAAAGTGGTCAAACCAAAGAGTACGTTTGGTTTGAGAAAAAGTGAATATTAAAATGTACCACGAATTTTCACTAATTATGGGAAGCGATGCCGAGTGTATTATGTTCCTTCCTTTCTTAATAACCTGCCAAGTGACGCACTGCATATTCCATCATTGAAGCGAGCAAAGCGCACCTTGAAAAATGTATGCCTAGAAACAATATGAAATGTACTTTCTGCGTGTATGTGTTTTTTTTTAAGCGTCTCGATGGAAGAATGTGAATTGTGTACGGAAATGCTAACTGTGATTTTCGAGTTTAGTTATGCTTTGTTAATACGATAAGTATAACAAGATATCAATGACAAGTGCTTTATTTTTCAACAAGTTTATTGATATGCATTATGTACAGCTGTGAGATATTTTGAGTATTGTTATTCACCGCTGTAGGTAATTTTCACACAATGCCTATTGTGTTTCGTTCTTTTTTATGTGTTTTGAAGCAGATGTTGATTTTTTTTTGTGCGTTTAAATATTTATTTGTTCAAATGTTTCGAACTTTATTATGTACGTGAGTGATCGCGTTTTGTTGCACTGCTGTTAACTATGCCGGCTGCCTGTGCCGCACTCAAGCACGCTAGTGCTTAAGCGGCGCAGAATTAACAATGTCTGTAATTTACAGTGCACAAATAAACTTACTTACTTACTTACTTACTTACAGACGCTTAGGCTAGCCGCGCCTTCTTTACGCCTGATGTGGTCAGCAGTTGCACAATACCAGACAATTGATGATCAAGGAAAGAAGGGAGGAGGTAAAAATACAAACAGCAATGTTAACCAGGCTATAGCTTAGTTTGCTGTCCTGCACCTCGGGATAGAGAAAATGGAAGAAAAAAAAAAACAAGGGAACACAAAAAATGAACCTGAAATGTTGGAACAGAGCCTGAGAGAGATATTCCCAGCTTTCAAGCACTAGACATTCTAGTCCAGTCACTGTTGCTAAAGTGTTTTTTAGTATTGCTCTTGTACGAGTATTTAGTTTTGGGGACGGAAGGAGGGTGGCAGGGTTGGGTCGTTTGCAGTAATTGGGTCAAAGAGCTGCAGAGATTCGATTATCGAGCTGCATCGGTCCCCCGTAACCACGTTATGTTTGCGTCATCAGCCATCAGGTGCTGTCTGTCGCTGGGGGACGATGATACCGCTGGCCTTGCCAGTATCACACTTACAGTAACCTCAGCTAACGCTATTGCTGAATCGCCATGCTCCCATTCGGGAACTAAAACGAAAATGATCACGGGACAGATCTCCCTTTCTGAAGCGTAATGAGCATCTTTTTCGCTGTTCGAGAAGGAAAGGTAGCCTGACGCGCCAATCAACTTACTCGCTGTTTGTAATGAGCTGACAGACGTAATATATAAGCGCGGATGTAATATCGACAAAGATCTGCACTCCGGAGTGAATAGGCACGAACGTACAGGACGGGATCTTTTGTGCACCTCCGTATTGAGTCACGAAGGATTATTCCAAAAACAAAATTTTAGAAATATTTTGCCTAAGCTTCCCGAATCACACTGAGGAGGATGCAACGATTACGACTGAGTTGCACCCCTAAATTACCTGGTTTAATCAGAAATAATATTTAAAATACTTATATTATACATGCGAAGAGGCGGTAAGCAAATATTTCTCATCGCACAAGTTAACGTAAATTTTTAGTTAACCGGAGAAGCGGTCTTGCCAAATGTTGTACAAGGCAACTTTCGCAAAAAGGCGCTATGTAGCCATGGGCAACTAGTTACAACGGAGGCTAACAAAAACGGATGATTTGAACCAACAAAGACAGTCGGCCCTCTCGGACATGCCCCCTACATGTTAGCCAGTGTTAGCGAGTAAGCACTCAAAATATTTAAAATTAATTATATTACCGAAAAATTTCCACTGGCTAATGACAAAAATTTACTCTATGCGAAATGCAAAAATAAGAAACGCAACTGCCGCAAAGAGCAACTGGTATCTGTGCGCAGCATTTATAGATCTGAAATCAAGAAAAATTGAGCAAGATTTGCGCCGTTCTCTTCACTGATTGCCGCGTCATAGAGGCACCTATGTTACACCACCGTCCTAATTTCAGGCAACAGATAATTTCTCGAGGGAAATAATAATATTATAAGACATTTAAATGCTTTCTGTAACACGTTTTCCCCCACGTAAAGTATACTTAAGGGGGTCACAGAATTTTAAGGCCAAGTAGTGCACCTAAACCTACAATGGCAATTTGTCAGCTCAGGGCCTCACCACCTCCAAATAGTTGCAACATTCCATGCCAAAATTACTTTTCCGAGTTAGATTAGAAAATTTTTTCGAGTTTCTGAGTGTATTAAAAAGCGTACTTTTTTTTTTCTCTAAACAGCGCGACAAACTTTAGCCGCCCGCTCTTGTAAAGTAACTAAAAAAAACCGCATTCAATAAACTGTGGGAAAACTTTGTTCTGCATAACCTCCGCATTCCAGCACAGCACGGCCCATTCGCGCAACATCAGCTACGGATGAACGCAGACGTACACGGCACACGAAACAGCGAAAATTGCCAAGTCGAACCCATGTCCTCGTGCTCAGCGGCACGTCCTCGAAGTGAACGCATGAGCCACTGAGCCACTACCGCAGGGATGGGGTAATCAATTTCGGTTTTTGAAACGAGTGAGCGCAAAGAACGCGTGGAACATAATATAAAAAGCCCCGGTGGAGTTTAGGCGTAGCGAGTATAGACTTTTATATTGTTGCGAGTGGCGCAGTCTGTTCGCGACTGCTCAAAGGTGCGCGAAAAATTTTATTTACGAAGCATCTAGCAATGGTAAAAGCATAAGAGGAGGCTGCGATGGATACAGCAGCGCCTTTCGAAAGTTTGTCATTTACGTGCTTTACTTGCTTGATGCTACAAATCCACGTGAGGAATAAAGAACAGGGTTAGAGGCTAAAAGATGGGGATGAACTGACACTACCGAAATGCGAAAAATAAATGTACATATCTCCTAAACATTAGCGGGGCAGAACGACGCTGTTCATTTAGAGTACATCGGGTTAGATATTTTAACCAGCGAGGTAAAGACAACGTAAATAATTGTTTGCATGAAAAGATAAAGGCTGCAGCAATTTAGATACGACCTTCTGCTTCAGGAAAATAAATTTTAGAGACCCTATTAGTGGTGCCCACCG
Source organism: Haemaphysalis longicornis (assembly GCF_048455015.1). Lineage (NCBI taxonomy): Eukaryota > Metazoa > Arthropoda > Arachnida > Ixodida > Ixodidae > Haemaphysalis > Haemaphysalis longicornis. Next base: position 416,636,552 of record NW_027526203.1, on the reverse strand, counting down.
CTCCGCGTATTATATTACAGATTCCAGAAGTTGTTACTGAAATATATTTCATTATTACAAGTTCCGTTGGTGGGTCAATCTGGAGCCCTCTGCTACAGCACACCCAGTAGGCCCTTGTAAGGCTTGACGCCTTCGAAAAATATTTGTGGGAAAAATTAACAACGGGTGGGCGATATAGATTTTACACGCGTACCTCATACGTCCGCAACTGTCCCAATATAATTTTCAATTCAATCATTTTCAGCACACGCTGTCCACCATCGTTCTGTGCGTCCCTGCACAGACTCGTGTACTTGCGTATAATTACCACGCCAAGAGAAACAGCAGAGCACAAAGCGCGGCGTAGAGGAAACGACGAGCAGTAGCGTGGCACATTTGGGAAGTCTTCGCGCTTACCTCATGGCGTGCGAATGAGATTGTATTTTTCCTCATCAAAAGTAAGTCGGTAAAACGCTCGTCTAGAACGCTCGAGTGGCGTGCTCCGGACTGCACGGAAGACATCTACTAGTGATAGCGTCTGGTTTGAGAGCGGTAGAATGTGAGCATGCGCGGCCCGTATCAGCGCGATGGCCGTGTCCCTATTCGCTGTGCCCGTCGCCTTGGTTTCCGCACCTTGTTTCGCCGTGAGAAGCGCTGCCTGCGGTGCCGGGCCGGGAAACAAAAGCGGAAATTGCCTGCCTTAGCCGTGCGCGAGTTTCCCGTCTGCATTAGCTCTGGCGCACAGCTGTTCACTGCGTCATCGTTCTGCCAAAACAGTTCAATGGCATCGTGTGCACCATTATCAGGTTTCTGCACTTGGCTTTGCACATCATTGCCGACCGGCCGACGCCACAAAACTCAATGCACTGTGCAAACGGTCAGCAACCGATATCTAGTCACTCAAGGACACCGTCAGCGATGCGTTTTTCGGCGATTGTTGTTCATTTTTCACTCTATGAGAACTGAAATAAAACAAGAATGGTTGCCATCTCACCCTGCGAAAGTGGATGTCCAGCAAAGTTGTTGTAAACCACTAGACGTTGGGATGGAGGAGCGTATGAAATATTTCTCGTCGTCTTAGCGGGCTTGTCGCCTGCGCCCGGCTAGTGTCACTAGATAAGGGTACAGAGTATCGGCACTGTTTCTCCTATTGTTCCGTGCCGCCGCCATAATCATTGGTCAGTTCGCATTTGTTCTACACTGCGACGGTTCATGGGCGCCGCCATTTTGTTTTTTATGCGTTTGAATCGGTCAAGTCTGGTAGGCTTAGCTTGTCATCCCTGCTCTGCGGCTGCACGCGACTGACGTTGTTCAGATGGAGAATGAGATAATACGTGTAACAGCATCTCAGCAGCAGAAGTGTGCCTAAAGATGCCGTTTTTCTGCATCTTCGGTAGTGTTGTTAACAAACGACCCGGTCGAAGTTAACAGCAAGGTCGTAGATGCGGCAATCTCGCAACACTGATGAAAGACAAAATGGCCACCGTTGCTCACTTTTGTGCCTCAGTGACGGTACCCTAATACCTTATCTACTGACACCACGCTCGGATTCTCTGGCGCAAATCCTGGGTCCTGCCTAGCCTGACGCATGCGCTCGGCGTCTTGGGCAAGAACTTCTCTATTTAGTGACACTAGCCTTCAAAAATAATCTGCGAACACCATCTTTGCCAGGAACACGTGGTGGGCGGTCCCATTGTTCGCAGGCGCCTTATCATTCATAATGCGGTTTCGATGCTTGTTTTGTGGTTTCCTTAAACGAATTCTGAGCTCTATGCTGTATGCCTGGTTATCCTGACGCATGCGCTAGGCGTATTAGGCCTTGTCGCCTTAGCGTTTTTGCCCATGGACATAGTTTTTGCCCACGACGATGAAACCGTTGGGGGGTAAAGGATACAGCTTTGCTGTAAAGATTAATGTAAGCTCGCCAAAGCCAAATAAAGGCTGGATGACTCCACCCGGCGGGCTTTAGTTGCCATGCGGCACACATATGCGTGATACGATTCCACTAATGACGCATAAATTTATTGGCCGAGCGCTTTATTGACTAAACAAAGGCGGGTAATGTTCGCTTTTTTGTCCTGGCCCGGGTCCGCAGGCAGCGCTTCTCGCGGCGAAAGGAGGTGCGGAAGCCAAGGCGACGGGCGCAGCGGAAAGGGACACGGCCATCGGCATGATACGGGTTGCGCATGCTCACATTCTACAGGGCCTCCCAAGATTGAACAGAAGAGAGGGGGTGCTGCTACGACAATTGCAGACGAGGACAGTCCTCACACCGGCCCTGGCTCGACACATGTGTCCCGAACTCTACGGGGAAGTGCTGTGCAGTGTGTGCGCGGACGAGCCTGCAACTCTGGCCCACATTATGTGGGGGTGTGGTGCGAGTGACTACAGTGCAGTGTCGGACCCACTGCCACCGGACATGGTGGACTACGTTAGTTCCTCCAACCCGAAGGAACAGCTCATCGCCGTCCAGCGGCTCGAGGACGCCCTTGCCCAGCAGGCGCGAACGGGAGACCCTCCATCCCCTAGCGGGAGGAAGCGGGCTCGCCAAGTAGCCAAAGCTGGAGCACTGGCCTAGAGTTCCCCGAGGTCTAGCCTCCCGATAGGGGGCGGTGAAGCCCTGCGTGGCCTGACCCGCCCCTGCACGCCGGACACAAATAATTGTCATTTTCTCTCTCTCTCTACAGGGCCTCAAACCAGGCGCTATCCCTAGATGCCTTCCGCGCAGTCAGGAGCCCGCCGCTCGAGCTTTATAATAAAGACAAGCGTGTTCGCGACTGTACGCTGGCTGCGACATCTGCTCTAACTTTGCAATACGTCATAGAATGACGCTAGCGATTCAAGCCTCTAATAAACAGTACAAGAAATAAACGTGATTCCAGCATGCATAATGCACTTTCTTTCTTTTTGCTTTTAGTATAACCCCTGCATAAATAATACAGGAATTTATTTGTGGTGATTGTTTTTAATGCGAAGGATTCGTTGTGTTGGAAAAATTGGTGCGTGCGCGTGTGCGCTTCCGCGTGTGTGCGCGTTTGTTGCGCTCCTAACGCTAACGGCATCTATTATGACGTAATCGAGCGCACTTGGAATAGGAGGTCAGAAAACCAGATAGGCAGGCCTTTCAGACCTGGATTAGTCGGCAAAAAAAAATGCCTCTCATTGTAATTATAGCACCAGTTGATCATGCTGTCAAACGCCACACTGCGGACAATTTTCCCGCAAAAAAAATTTCCGCCAGTCTGCTTCCCCACGAGGCACAGATAAGGCCAATCACAGCGATAAATACGGTGGCGTAGACCAGTGACGACACCCGGCAGAAGGTTTCACTCGAAAGATATTGTCTGAGCTGTAACATTGTGCAACGCAAGCATTTAGCGATGCCACATGTAGTGCAGATCGTATTTCTGGGTCACATAATACGTCGGGCCTCTTTATTTGCCAAATCTCTTACAACAGACTGGTCATTCAGGTGCATTGTGGCGAAGCAGATCCATGGACAACTTGCTTAGGGTGCAACCCGTGATGATGCAGTGGGCTACATCCTCAGGACGCTATTCTACAGGCGGCGCGAGAGAGCACTCTGCAAAGGGCGAGTTTGAGCCCTGTATATGACTGATGCAGTCATCTGTTTTCAGTTTTAAAGCAAAGCTTTACTAACCTAGTCGAGCGGAGTTTCGCCGTCGCCAGCAATTTGGCATTCATTTGATCGCAGCTGGGCCGCAGCCTTGGCAACGCATCACGTGATTTTCCACGCTTGGTGCATGTGCTCTCCACAGCTAGGTTGCCGCCTGACCACGTGACTCACCGCGCGCTTGGCTAAGAGGAGCGCCGCGCATGCCTAGTCAGTGCCAGCTTGGCCATGGATGAGAGCGAGCCCGGCCCGTATTCTCTGAGCGTTGCGCGGGAACGGGAGGCTTTGAACCGTTGTCGGCAAGAGGCGTCTGACCACGCCGTAGATTTCGCCCGGCGAGCTGCTTCACTGGAGAGGGTCAGAAAGCCAAGCGTACGCAGCTAGTGTCGGACACTGAGGAAGTGTGCGTCTACCCAAGCCTGATCACAGTCATGTCTAGCCACCGACCTAGACACAGCCGTCATATCTGGCTTAACAGTGAGTTTATACCTAAATACAGTCAAATGTCATTACAACTACCGCTTCGACTACAAAATAGCTTGTACAACGAAGCATGCTGTGTGGCCTGGCCATAATTCTACGTTTCCTATGTATTGTGAACGCCACTATGCAGCGAAGACCACTACAGCGAATTTGTCTGTTTAACGAAGGAATTCATGCGTTCCCGATAGCTGCATTGTTTAATAACAAATACGCCTAGCCGCACACGTGGTAATGCGCAGCAGCGAACTAAAACCGAGCAACAGGGGTGCTCGGTATTGGCTCGGGGTCTGTCGCCGCAGCCCGCTGATGCCGCCGATAGCACTCACTCAAGCAAACGGCCAGAACAAGGTCACCCCGCGCTGTCTTTCAAAGAACTATAAAAATAAAAAGGGCTATAATGCCGCACTGCGTCTGTCCTGCCTGGGCCAAGACTACCGGGCAAGCAAGCTCGGGGGGAACGCCACAAGACGCAAGTAAGTTGGAGCTTGCACACGCCCCAACTACGGAGCCCGGAAGCGCATTTGACGCCCGGAATTTCAGGCGCTGCAGATATACTATACGTCGTCCCTCCCTAACCGTGCACCGCAGCACACCGTAGACCATAGAGTTTCTTACAGTATACACTAGAAAGGAATCTGGCGCTATAGCGTCTATGCGGCTCACATCAAGGCCGTCTGTGTCATGATGGACCGCCATTACATCATGCGCTCGCCTTAGTTTCATCATTGGGTTGGGTTGAAACGTTTTGGTGACCGCAAATTTAAACAAAGTTCCACAGAAACGCGAAGAATAGTGTGCAATTATGTAAGTGAAAAAAAAAGGCTGTTTTAAAACTAGGGAAAAGGAAGTAAAGCGTATTTTTGCCGGAACGTTTGTGCCTGCTATTTTGCTGGCCAAGGTGGTAGTTACGAACAACGCTAATATCTGGGGGGAAAGTCACTGGAGACTCTTAATTTATTAATCTTACCAATATTTCAAATAATAAGTCATTTGAAGAGTTCGGAAAGTTTTTTGAGCGTGCCTATGAAAACGTCGCCTTCGTGGTGAGCCGGTGCACCGACCGTCAGCTACAGTTAAACAAGAAAAAAGAAAACGTGGCGTTAAACAGCAGTGGGTGATGACAAGATAGAACGGATTCAGGCGCCCGTATCTGTCGTATCTTGTCTTCGTTGATGTACGTTTTGTTTTTTGTTTTTTCGTCGGCTACAAATTTCGCGGCGGCATATTACCCGCTCAGTCATACCTCCTTCGACCGCGGCATGACCAACGTCAGCTGCGATCACGTACTGCCTGCTGTTTCACCGAACACGGCTATCACAGAACAGGAAGGATTTTGGCTTAGTGAAGAAAAAAGAATGCATAGTGAAGAATGCATAGTGAAGAAAGAAAATCCACAAAACCGCTTAAGAATCCAAATGTCATGCCAAGTCCAAGCCAAAGGGGGGGGGGTCTTCCCATAAACCCCCACGACGACATGGATTACCAGGCCGCAGTTTTCTTTCTAGTATATGCCTCGAGCGCGGCCTGTAGGGGCGCCACTGAAATCCCCCTAGCGGCCCGTTTCGAAAGCAGCTGCGGGAGTCGGCGCCCCGCTCCCCAGTGCCGCCGCTGCTTTTGCGGCACGTTCCCGACTGAGATTTACCGTGTGCGGGCGTTTGAAATCCATGTTTATGTGGAACAGTCACTCTGTTCGCAAATGGGGTGTGTTTACGTGAGTGTAAATTTTTCGAACGCGATCTTAGTTTGGTATATTCGGTCTGCGCCAGGTGTGTGTCACAGGCCAGCGTCGCGGAACCGACGTATGATGGAGCCGATTACACTGACCTGAGTTTAATAGCCGTGTCTCCGTAACCACCGGTTCCTCAGATGTTAATTCTACAGCTATACACTACGATTTAAATCGGTTTTGTGCGCTTACATAATCAGCGGAGCACTCATGCCTGACAGCACGCCAGTTACGTTTGCCAATATTATACCTCAGATATTGATCACCACCATTTACAAGCCAGTGAGTGTTAATTTCGGGAATATTCAACAAAAGTACAATGGGCAATGCATAATTATACTCGGGGATCAGCACACGACAGAGTCGTCTGGTCATCTGCTACATATATCCTCTGCGAGCAGCGCGGAGACGAGATTACAATATAATCCGCGTCCGCGACTAAATGCTTCTTCGAAATATCGTCATATGGCGCAGGGAGCCTGCAGAATAAAGCAGAAACTGAAATCAGAGGGCCTTATCACATACCATACTCTTCCAACGACACCTTTCATCGCTTGTTGAAAAGCCTACCCTGTATACTTCCAAAAATGCGTCCGCTGTACGATCAGCTCTTCGTTGAAGTAGAAAAACAAAAGGACAGTGAACGCGAGATTTGTGTGTGGGATTAGTAAAACGTTCATTGCTTGATTCCGCTCCGCGAAAAAAAAAAATGGTCTAGTGAACCCTACCTGGCTAAAGTTTCGACGAACGTCTTTAAAATGTCAGAAGCTGCAATGTTTTTTTTTTTTTTCATCTCCGTTAGAGCTATTATGTTTCTTAATTCTGTACTTGCAGAGCATTTATTTTTCCGTGGTTTCATTAACTTGCCTTGGTTCTTGCTATATGGCGTGTGTGGGCACATATTTAACGGCGCACAGGCTTGGAATATACTTAACATTTTCGCATGGTTTATATTCTTATAAATGGCATAAGCTATTGTCCGGGATTAGGTAATCACATCCCCGAAACATATTTTTCTGCGACGTATATATTCGAAACGAAGCCGCATTCGTTGTCCACGCTGCAAAATGAAGCCAACCTCTTATTGTGCCAGTATCAGATCTAAACAAGGCGACAGTAGAATTCATTTGTGCCTGACGTTTTGGGGGTGACATGAGTGATATGTTGCTGCCGTCGCCGGCGCCCGGAAGAGCGGCGACGAAGCGCGCAGAACCGCGTCCCCGGGTAGCTCTTGCAGGCGATCGCGTGCTCTACGAAGACGCAGCTGCTTTTTAAGTGACCTAAACGTACTCTTTGCCTATAGACGTCACCATAACAAGTTTTTTTTAGGGCGCCGAAATGCGAAAAGAAGCGAAGCAGAACCAAAACACTGCACGAGCCACTATCAGCCACGCAGCGCGAATCCCGTCAACGCCGCGGAGAAGCGGCGGCAGGCGGCGCAGCGATCGCGAAGCTCGAGGCGTATATTTACTAAGAAACTCTATGCCGTAGACCTCGCTAGCATCAGGTCGGCGGTGTTAGCGCATTCAGTACGTCATAATGCAGTGCAGAAGAAAACTGTTGACTTTCTCATCTGTTGGAGTTTAAATCTGACGATTGTTTCTCTCGATATGCTTAACTGCTTAACCGCTTTGTAGGAGGTCAGTGAAGTGCGTGACGTATATAACATGTGACCTGTATAACGAACAATTATCGCGGCCCCACAGGCTTTGTTATACAGGCGTTTGATTGTATAATTACAGCTAAATCAAACGTGAACCATGTAAAAACAAGACTTAACCAGGCTAAACCAAGGTTTCGCTTTGCATATCCATGGTTAGCTGAGGCAAGCCGCAGCCAATTTTTCGCAGTTATTTAACGTAGATGCGTTCATTTTAATTTGTTTTTGTAGGTTATGTATTTGTGTTTTGCAGCAAATTAGCTCTAGATTTCTTTCCCTAAGCAATATTCGCGTGCATGAACCGTGATAGCAGTGACAGCTGTCGGAGGACACGACAGTGGTGTTTAAAAGGACAAATTTTTAGGTTAAAAATTCAAGCGGCGGTACAGAAACGACGCTTTGCATTAAGATTATGAAGTATGACATATAAAAGTAACGAATTCGAGCACGTACCGTTAGGCCGACGTTCTTGGCCAGAGTGGTTTCGGAGATGTTGGCGAATGGCTTGTCGGCGCCCCAGCACTCGACGTGCTTGTACATCTTGGAGGTGGACCGGTGACGGTTGCCGTTCTCGCGCACCGTCTGCGGGCTCTCCTCGGAGGTCTCCTTCTGCGTCAGCCCGACGTCACCGCCAAGGTTGCAAAACTTGGGCTCACTAACCCCGTAGGGATGTGCACAAGGGTTTGCACACTGTTGGTTCAGAGACAAGGAAGTACCAAAACGAAGGGAGCAGCGGGGCTTCAAGCCATTGCTATCGTGACGCTATGCAGCAAGGAGGTAATATACATACGTCACGAAAATTAGCCTGTTATCGTGAAGCTATTTTCACTAGTAAAACGAACGTTGAGCAAAGCCGTGCAGTTCACCAGAGCGCGCTGAAAGCATTAAAAAGTGTGGTTTCGTAAAGCCTCCAGAAGAATATTAAGGGACCGGGGCAAGATACGCTGGAGCATACGCACTTGAACTTCATAAGAACCGTATTTTACGTATTGATCTTTTATTGCTTTTGAACAGTGTGGAATGTGTATTCACCCTGGTAGAAGACATTACCACTCTAAAGGACGTAAAAGCTAAAGGAAATCCATTACGTAGGATTCAATTGAAAACAACAGTTGTCCAATGCCAATTGGAACGAGTATACACTGCTCGACAATGAAGGTGGGCGATTTCATTAGGTCATATTACGAAAAAAAAAACTGAATGCACAAATACTTTCAAGCTGGCAGTGAAAAGGTCGGAGTTTCCATCGTGAGCCCTCGTTACCTTTGTTGCGAGTGGCTTAAAATCAGCATGCAACCTCATCATTAGTTGGTAACTAAAGAAACCATGAAGGCAATTCGTTCTTTTGCTTGATTTCAAAGCCATGCTTTCCTGACTTCATGGGGTTCATGCGTATGAGACACGAAATAAATCTTTTATTAATTCGCGATGAAAGAATAAAGAATAATTTAAGCACCTCTATAACCATTATTCTTCACGCCCTCGGGGGCACGTCGAACATCGGGTGGTTAGCACGTTGAGCTCAAATCTAGCACGCAAGCGGTGCGTTGCAATAGGGACCAAGAGCAGCAAGTTCACCCACGGAACAAAGCTTCCCCTTTTGAGAGGTGGCGACAACAACAGTTTGGAAGTACGTATTTCCCAATCGAAAACATCCCTCATCATCATCATCATCAACACCCTATTTGGGTTCACTGCAGGACGAAGGCCTCCCCCACTGACCTCCACCCGTTTTCTGTCCTGCGCTGCCCGTGTCCATTCCTTGTCTCCGAATTTTCTTATTTCATCTCTCCATCGAGTTAATGGCCTTCCTCTTCTTCTAGTCTCGTCTCGCGGTGTCCATTCTGTTGTCCTCGTGGCCCACCTGTTGTCCGTTCGTCGTACCACGAGGCCAGCACAAGTCCATTTCTTTTCTTAACCTGAACTATGATATCATCTATCCGAGTTTGCTCCCTAATCCAGGTAGCTCGTTTTCTGTCCCTGAGCGTTACTGCTAACATTATTTTCTCCATGGCACGTTGAGCGTACCTAAGCTTGCTTTCTAATTGTTTAGTAAGTCGCCAAGTTTCCCGCCCGTATGTCAATCACTGGCAGGACGCATTCGTTGTATAACTTTCTTTTTAGGGATATGGGCAATTTGCGAGCGCTTGCCGAATGCACCCCCCATCCCAGTCCTATTCTGCGTCTGATTTCTTTCTCGTGGTTTGGGTCCGCACTGACCATCTGGCCAAGGTACTTATATTCTTGTACTTGTTCTAGTGTTTCGTCTTATAGTCTAAAAAAGGCGCGCTCAACATGTTTATTTATCATCACTTTAGTTTTATTCATGTTTATCTTTAGCCCCGCAGCGAAGCTCTCTGATTTTAGTTCCTTAATCATGTTTTGGAGAGTCTCTGCGGATTCATTGAGCAAGACTATGTCTTCTGCAAACCTTAAATGGCTCACGTATTCGCCGTTTATCCGTAAGCCTAAGTTTTCCCAGTCAAGCCTCCTGAATACACTCTCCAGACATGCTGTGAACAATTTTGGTGAGATGCTATCTCCTTGTCGCACTCCCCTTCAGATCAGGAATTTATCACTTTGCTTGTGAAGTGTAATTCTGCCGGTGCATTCCTCATATATGTCGTCTAGGAGTCGTACGTAGTCTTCCCTATTCCTTGGTACTTTAAGGCGTCCATCACTGCGGTGGTGCTTACTGAATCGAACGCTTTTTCATAGTCTATAAATATCATGTAAAGTGGTTTAATATACTCTGCGCATTTTTCTATTACTTGGTTCATGACATGGATGTGATCCATTGTAGAGTATCCTTTTCTGAACCCAGCCTGTTCCCTGGGTTGTTGGAAGTCTAGGCTGGCGGTTATGCGGCTAACTACTATCTTGGTAAACAGCTTGTATACAACCGACAGAAGGCCCATGGGTCTGTAGGTCTTAAGATCTTTGTTATCTCAATTCTTGTGAATTAAAACTATGTTGGCGTTTTTGCAGGCTACTAGTACTTTTAAAGTCCTTCAACATATTCAGAATAGTTCATCACTAATCAGTCTTAAAGGAGCCATGAAGAGAAAACACAAGTTTGGTTCATTCGAAAGATTGCCTCGTTAGAACCATACTGACACCCCTTTTAACACAAACTTCGCTCAAATAAGCTACATAATTAGGAAAAACCGGAATGACCATGCGGCCCACCAGCTCATTTCCCGCAACAGAACCTATGATGTCACACGAGAATGCTCTGCGATTGGCGGAGGCCGGCAAAAGCAAACGCAAGTTAGGCAGGGCTTACCAGTTTGCATAGTGAGCTATATGCCCGTTAAACATACTGCACATTCCTTTTATGACACTAAGAACGATGGAGTAAACGGTTGAAGTTCCGAATAAAAACGCAAGCGTGTATGCCAATGCGTACGAAACTACCGCCAGCCGAACTCGACATCTCGCCGTCGCCACCGTCGCGCAGACGAATTTTCGGGTTCGAGGCTCTTCGGGGCCAACGAACCGTCTCAGCACGCACAGCCGCGACCTTGCTTGGTATCGTAATCCCTTCACAGGAGGTTTGCCGTCATATTGCCAACCAGCAAAGGTAAAAATAGAAACGAGGGGAGTAAGGAACAGCAAGCAGCGACGAGATAGTGACAGTCGTCGCAGTTTCGGAATGGTGTTGGCTTGCTGCTGTTGTTAGGAGCTCGTTTCCAGTTTACAACCACTGAAAACTTCAGTTTGTTCGAGTACTTTACAATGAAATTTCGTTGCTGCGTTTTGAAATGCCCATGTAGTACGGGCAAATCGTCGAGGGAGTGCGACATCCCCGCCGGTGAGGAGATCTCCTTTCATGTGCTGCCCAACGACGAACCTCGGCGAAGCAAGTGGCTACGTTTTGTGAACTTTGCAAACGGAGAAGAAAGAGAGCTAAAGGAAGTACGAGTGTGCTCGCCTCATTTCCGAGGAAGTGATTACGGCAGGGACCCTTACGTTAGCTCACTCCTGGGACATGCTGGCGCTCGTAGCCGACTTCGTCAAATCGCCGTCAAAGCGCTCTGACCTTGGGGGAAAAATGCCGTACACCCCGCGCACTGACGCTCGTATCTTTCTGGTCGGAGCAGAGAGCTCGCGCGAACGGCTTTCCATACACGACACCGGCCAACTGGCATAAGCGATACTGCTACTGTAATTGAACTATTATTAACCATAATAAAAATACGGCACATACGTACCAGTCTGTATTCGTCCGTCGCGACGGGGCTGACGAGGCAGCGGTGCCGACGGCTGGGCGAGTTCGTCTGTTGTGGCTATCGCGGAATGGTCGCTTTCCGGTCCATCCGCGTATCCCACAACTCCTGCCGCTCGTGCACTTAGAAGCATTGAGCGTTCAAGTGGTGTGAGGTTGTTAAATGCAAGCCCGAGCTTCTCGGCGAGAGTTTTGTTCTCCGGATCAGGCGATTCCATGACTAGGGCTGCGGGACTAGGTTTTACTAGTATTTTTAAAATGGCCGCCGTCTCGGTTTCGGCACGAGTTCCGGTTCCTGTTTGATTCCCGCGTGTGGGTGCTATATGGAGTCGACATACTAAGTATCTGTTTAATGGACCGGCTCGTATGACGCCATTTTTCACGTCACGAGATGTGCAATTTAGCGGGAGATTTAAAATTTTGGCTTAAATTGCCTTATTTCTCAGTGAATAAAGCATCATTTGCTTCCGGGAAAGCGCTTAGGGTACTATGAAACACCTAATCTTTCGAATAAAACAAACTTTTGTTTTCTCTTCATGGCTCCTGGAATAAGACGTGGTTTTAAAATATTTACTGTTTCCTAATTGTGACACTGCTTATCTTACAATACAAACTAATGCTTGCCGCAATGCACTGCAATTATGTGTCAGGAAGTCACACGTCAAAGTTCATGTCCACCGAGTTACGATAGTGGCTTATACAGATGACGATACTGTGCTCGATATCGCGGAGCACTACCCCTATGAAACCTGAGCCACTTTCAGTTGAATTCAGTGAGGCCTTGGAGGACGTTATCGTCTGTGTAATGAAGTTGTTGGGGATTCCGTTCCTTCTCCGTATGATGCAACTTTGGTCCAGGGGCTGGGTCGAGAACTTGACAACTTCGTCCCAAGCGTACGCTGAATGCTAACGAGCGCACGATCGGCTGCATTTGCCCCCATGATGGGCGGCTGTAGCATTCTTTGCCGAGTACCCCCACAGCCAGTGCCGTGTAACGCCCTGCATTTGCACAAAAATGAAGAATTCGCGGAAGTAGCCCATTTAATCGTTATAATAGCGTAAATGGAGATAATTGGTCGTAGAGAATTTTGAGAAACCAGAAAAAAAATAATACATAGAAATAAAAATGTTACAGAAATGAACTGACAAAATTTTCGAGTGCATCACTATTTAATATTTGAAAAGGTTCTGGGTGTCCTCTATCTGTTTTCGTTGACGCCTGATTAAAAAAAAATGCATCCCCTCGGCAACTGGCCCGCGCAGCCAGCCGCAGCCAGGGGATCCCGGACTAGGGATCCCCTCCACTGGGCGGGTGCCCTAACAACTGCACCTGTTGTTTTAATAAAGATTTTCCTCCTCCTCCTCCTCCTCGGCAACTGGACAGTGGAGCCTTAGCTAAAACCCGGTGTGCTTACATTGTTTCTCGGCCCGTTCAGGGGCTCTGGCGTTCGAAAATCCCGCCCTCCCCTCACCTTCTGCGGAGCGATGAGAAACGTCTCGACCTGGCGCTCGGCCAGGTACTGGTCCCGCTGCTGCCCATTGCCGGGCTCGGTCTCGAACTTCCCGTCCAGCTGGTGGTACGTGGCCTTGGTGATGTGCACGCGCCTGCAAGGGGGGGGGGGGGGAGCAGGTGAGAGACGGGCGTTCTCGATTATGCAAGAGGGAATTGATTGACCATTTCTGCTGTCTCTGAAATACGTTACAATCCCCTCTTAGTGAAAGCAGGCTATGCGGCTTCACCACTCGACCTAACGCAAACCTATCGTTCACCGTAATGGTGGAAATTTGGAAGCCGTGTGAGGCTCCATCGCCCCCTCCGGCTATTTTTGGCTTCGTTCTCCGCCTGTGTACGTCAACAAGGAAGAAAGAAAATGATGCAGGGTTGGCTGTCCCTCTTATTTTTTACAGCGCTAATAAACAATTAGATATCATTCTTCTACAAATGTGTAATTGAGAGCATTTCTATGCGTCCATCAACATATTTGGGTAATGGAAAGCAAACGGCACACATAATGTAAATATCAGGGTTGGGAGTGCGTGAGCCAAGGGACCTAAAGGGGCGATTAGGAGGTCATAGAGGGCGTGTGGGTAGTTTGCGGACCCGTTCACAGAATGGGCGTGTACATGGTTACTTAGGTTCAGCGTAGGACTATCCGTCATTGGTTAAACGTTGTGTCTTTTTTATGCTTATGGTTGGCTACAAATGCCTTTTATTTGCGCAATACCATTTTACATAACGTTATTATTAAAATTACTGGAACTGCTTACACACAGTTTTTAACAGCGGAGCTGTTGTAGTTCGAGCCTTTTCGTAAGTCTGCTGTAGGTCGTGCGTAACGCAGGGGTAGGAGCAGGTTCTCAGACCCACCGATAGAGGGCGCAGTGGTCTCGCCACCAGCTTGAGAACTAAGAGCTTTGTGGGGAAATATGCACAAAATAATTGGGTATGCGTGGTCTGCGGAAAAGAAACAGAAACTGTGAGGCACATGTTGGAATGTGAGTTTATCCATCCAAATCTACAGGAGGGAAATATCCGCTTCCAGAAGCCCTGAGATTTAAGGGTACCACAGAGGGAGTTAACTTCGGGGCTGCCGAGGCGACTAAAAGGAGATGAAAAAGGAGATGAAAGGAGATGAAATGAAAAGGAGACGAAAAGGAGAAAAAAGTATTTTGAGGCTGTCTTAAGAGCAGCGCTAGAATTAAACGAAGAGTATAAAACATCGATATATTGGTTTCTTTGGTAAGACGACACGTCATTACCCCGTTACAAAGAGGATACCATTAGCAATCAATCAATCAATTCAATCAATAAATCCCCGGCCTCGCAGAAAACGGTTCCCATAGCCACCAATAGAGGGCGCAGGGGTCTCGCAGGGGCGGAATCTTCTCCCTCCAACCAGGGGGGAGGGAGAGGAGAGGGAGCCGCTGACGTTTTTTAGCTGCCGATTTTTTTTGCCGGAACCGTAGAATCTGTGCGCGACGGCACAGCCATTGCCGGGTGAGGGCCCGTTGACGTTCGAGCCGACACAATAAAACCACAGCTCCGCTTTTTCAATAGATTTCACACTAGATGGAACTAGGTTTAATTTTTCAATATTTTAGGTTATAAATTTCTACGATTTTTAACTTCCTAAATTTCGGGTAATAACCCCACCAATTAGCCACGACTGCAATGACCTTGCTGTTTCCATGGTTATCTTCTACGCTTACAGGTTTCAACGCGTTGAGTGCTAGCTGGTTTGTTAAAACAATGGCAGTCTGGAATGTCTTTAGTTTGCATTTTAGGGTGTGTGTGGGGACTCAAAAAAGGCTGTACAAGCACGTGCAGCAGCAATAAAAACACTGGCACAGCTATCCGACCATCTCCGGGGACGTGGCACGACATGTTCCGGCGAAGGGCGCGCGGGGCTCTCATCAACCATGCACGAAAGCCAAACGATGCGCGGAGACTCCGAGCGGCGGCATTCCTTTCGGCCAGAAACGAGTTTTCATTCCCGCGCATGCGAGAATGGAACAGCCGACTGTCAGCGCCGCGGAAGGGATCCGCGATCCGAGCCCACCGTTCGGCCGGGCCGGGTGATTTGATGCAAGCTCCTCCGCAGCCAACCGGCAACGTGATCAGGCTGAAAGAAGCGGCACACGCCACGCGAAACGTCCGCGTCTCCGCGAGCCCACCAGGGTCTTGTACTTAGATTACGGTCTCGCTCGATGTCTGCATGTCTCGCTCCTTCCGACGCGCCTCGCACGCCGGGCGATGGATCGAATGCCGCGGATATGAACGGTGGATGACCAGGCGGAACGCGAGCTGCCTAGCATACCACTGCAGACTTCGATCACAATGCCGTAATGCTAGCTGTGACGGAGCCTACAAATGGCTACAGTGTACCCTGAAATGCTCAAGTTCCTACCGATCGTTGAGCTATGCAGGCTTCTTTAGGTGTAGTGGCATCTCAAGTAATAAGAAGGCCTTATATAAGTGGTACCTTTTTTCCAAGATCAGGAGTTACAAAGGGGCAGAGAAGGAGGGGGGGGGGAGATTTCTATACCCGGGTCGATCTCTAGTCAAATACATTTTCTCCTTCCCCTCCTGGCTTTATGGGGGAAAAAAGGTGTTTCTCTCCCTGTCTCTCCCAACTGTGAATACTCTCAGACTAACGCACGCACACACATGCAAAAATAAGAAAAACAAAGGCGTCTCGCACTGTACGCGATTTGTGTTACGAACGGTTGCGAATGTAGTGCATCAAGAAGGAGCTTTGTCATCTTTTGTCCGTATGTCATCGTTTTTCCGTGGTTTAAAATAGTATAATCAGGCCAGGAAGGACTCTAATACTACTCAGCGGCCTTTTTGGCCAGCTGAGCTTCAAACTACCCATTTTTTTTTTCGTAGCTATACACTTCAGCATGGCAGTGGCTTACCGTTAACACGGCCAGACGTCGGTGGATCTCATCAGTAAGCCAGCGTCTCAGTTTATTTCTTCAGAACCGCGCGTACAAAAACTTAAAAGGCAAAACCGACAAATGCTGGCTCAATATCACTGCATGCGTGCGCGGCCACGTCGTCCGCGGGAAACTTCCCTCACTCTCTCGCTCTTTCTCGCCTGGCTCTCTGTGCCCAACCCATGCAGGTACGGACAGCTGCCTGGTCCGGAAGTAACCATCATCCCGGAAATCTAAGGGGCTACACTAGAAAGGTTCAACCATGCTAGGAAGGCTCCTAGGGACATAAACAGCGCTCATTCCAGTCCGTCACCTCCCATGGCTGACCACTCGGGTAGACCATTGTGGCTGACCACTACTCTCGGCCCTGAGTCCCCAGCAGCTGTAGAGCACCTGTTCAAGGTGGCGGCCAGAACAGCGATACAGCAGAGGGTGCTAAGAATCTCTGGGTCCGGAAAGGCCACCAATGGAACTTGACCCTGGCAACATCCAACGCACGCACCCTGTCTAGCGAGGGAAGCTTAGCTGTACTACCCGAGGAGCTCTCGGACATTAAGTGGGATATTATAGGGCTAAGCGAAGTTCGGACAGGACAAGTCTTCCTGGAATTCCTAGTGGGTATATTATTTGCTACAGTGGACCCAAGAGAAGAAAAAAAAAACACGGGGAGGGATGTTTGATCCACACAGAAATAGCAGGAAACGTGGAGCGCTTTTTCAGCATTAGCGATAGAGCCACGGCTGTTGGGATCCAGTTAAACAAGCGATGCAGGTTAAAGATAGTACAGGCCTCAACACCAACAACCACTATGACGGCGAAGCCGTTGACTGCTTCTACGAGGACGTCGAAGCAGCAATGAAGAAGGCAACAACGCAGTTCACGGTTGTGATGGGAGATTCTAACGCATAGGTCGGTAAGAAGCAAAATGGGAGAGAGGTCACTGGGAAACTTCGGAATACACAATCGCAACAGTCGAGGAGATACGCTGGTGGGATTTGCAGAGAGAAATAACCTGAGATGGACGAACACATTCTTCTTCAAACGAAAAATAGGAACTGCATATATAAATGTCCCAAAGGTACAACAAAAAATGAAATTCACTTTATTTTAAATCACAGCCCAGGTATCGTGCAAGACGTAGATGTGCTAAGTAAGATACGGAGCAGCGATCATAGTATGGTTACATGCAAGCTGAGGATTAATCTCAAAAGAGAAAGAAGGAAACTCGAGAAAACAAAGAAACCCCGCATGGAGTCAGTCAGAGCCAGATCGCAGGAGTTTGAAATAAGTCTTCAAAACAAATCCGCGCTCCTGAACGAGCAGAACGAGGTCAGTGCGGATAAGCTAAATGACAACCTAACATTGGCACTGAGTGAATCAGCAGCAGCTACAAGCAACATGTAGGGAAAAAACTAGAAAACTAACTAAGAAAACAAAGGAACTAATTTCCACACGTAAAAACAAGAATGTCACATGCACGTCTGTGTACTGCCAGCCGTTCGGTGTACACGTGCTCATAGAATGGGCGCACCAGCGCAGGCTCCATGTTGCACTTTTCCCAGCAGCACGCGAATTATCCCCTTTTCCCGTTTTCACGCTACGAAATACCATTGCAGTAAATGTATTCTTGCAGCGCGAACCCGCTGGATCGTGCGTCTTTCATGCAGGCAGGCGCATGCGTGCAGAAAAAAACGCTCTGTGGAACAATTTGTTGAAGTAGTGTTGGTGAACAAATTCAAAATTTTTTTCTGTGCCAAAACAAAAAAAAAATTTGATTAAACTTTCTGAAATAAACTCCGATCATTTGTACTAGCGAATTCCTTGTATTTGATATTTTTACTACGAGCACAACAGTGCGCAATTTTGAGGTGAATATGGGCCAGAAAGGAGATCTTTTTCAATTTGGGAAATGTTTTCTCGCACATTTCTTCTTTTTTCAGTGTCAATATATTTTTTACCATTTGTCCACAATGGTGAAATACAGAAACAATTGCTTCATTGGCTGCGAGAATGTGCTTGTATTTGCTAAAAAAGTTTGAAAATGCTCAACATCGTGTATTTTCTAAATGGCGTAATGACCGCAAAAAAAGCAAAAAATAATTTTAAAAATGCGCAAAGAGCAGCCCAGTGCCTCAACATGATGTCCACGAAAAAATGGTGATTGAAAAAGAAGTGATTTTTTGTGAATTTTTTGACAGCGGTAACTTTGCTTTAAACCCTGGAGATAAAAGGGCGGCTACAAAAATAACGAAATTCTTTTGGACAAAAAAACTTTGAGAGAGCATTGTGGCCCATGCGACGATAACTGGCATTTTTTACTGACCAAATCCGTGACGGTCGACTTTACGGCTGGGACGTTTGGCATGACCCTCTTTTTTTACTCTTGCACAGGTAGTGATTATCAGCTTAGACGAGGCAAAATATGCGGCTTATCAACTCACAAAATTTCGACTGTTTTATAGCAGACGAAGCGCGAAGGTCAACGCGGTATCACCGAAAGAGAAATGTCCCGCCTCTATTTTTATCACGAAATGGTGGAAGCAATCTCTCTTTTACCCTTTCCGCTATTCAGACCCTACAAATTACGTTAACTTATTCAACATCCACAGCTCGCGCTATACAAATGGAATGAGAGCTAAACTCCTGCGCTGTACCTGCGGGGCTGCATACACTACCTCTGCGCGATATGAGCGCGGGAAAAGTACGCCTCGAAGCGAGACAGTTCCTCGCAAATCCGATCACGTCCGCTTCAGCCACGCAGTCAGTGTCCGGGGCGAACGTTATTTATTTAAAAAGTGCCCGTCCGTGCGAGGAAAAACGAGACATTTGTTGGCTCTACCTGTCTATCGCGAGATTAAATACGAAAACAAAGAGCGCCAAAAAAAAAAAAGAGACCGGAAAAAAAAAAAGAGGAAACGGCCGCCGGGGAAGTGGCAGGGGTGAAAACAGCCCATATTCCACTCACGGGCATACGAAAAGCGGGGACAGAGCGACGAGGCAAGTGAAATAAGAGTGCAGAGCGTAAGATCCACTTTAGGCGGCGATAGCCTGCCGCCCGTGGGGCGCGCGGATTGCTGCAGGTGCTGCGCCTGGCTCCCACTAAACGTCTAAAAAAACAAAACGCTGAGGACTTTCGTGCCATCCTCGGGGCGCTTTACGAGCGGCACTACACGGGGCTCTCGGACAGGCATCGATCAGCCCGCCTCCACTGCGCGGACGTGTCGCGCGGCAGGCCTCAGCTGCGCGCGCTTGGCCGGACGGCATCGGGAAGCGGCACAAAAAGGCGGCCGCCACCGGTTTTCGCCTCCGCACGCTGGCAGAACACACAGCGCGGAACACCGCACGTACTGCACACGTAACGGCGCGGGACAAGCTATTGCACGCCTCAGCGGATCCGGCGAGAACACGGACAAAGCGGTTGCCGTATCTGCGCGCTGCTTTTTCGCCCGGTGCGAGCCGTGGACGCCGGCGGCGTCCCTGAAAGGTGTCTGCAGGGCCTACTTGTTCGATGTCATTTTCGCGCACAGGGTCGCTCCTTTTTGTTGTTGTTGTGTTGACTGTCTCGCGGGGTCGACGATAAACACGCTGCTTCCGACATTTATAGTGCATGGCTGCTGACGTTGCGCCTTCTTCCTACGCAGCTGGTCTTACATGACGACGCTCTGCCATGTTACCACCTCACGATGGAAAAGAAAAAAAGAATATCTGAGTGGAGGAATGGCGACGTCATTTCGTCAAGTTTGGGATATTGAGCTCCGAGCGTAGCTATATTGGCTGGGGCTGCGATGTTACGAACTACTTCCGTCAAACTCTCGCCTTTTACGAGAGGACAACGGTAAAATTAGAGGTGGCAGCGTGGTATGACATGGTAATAGGCCAACAGATAGGCATCCCGCAGATGGCTCCGGAAAATCCGCAGTTTCCAGCCGTGACTATCTAAAGGCGAGCAAAATTATGACGCCAACATTGGAAACAGTTCAGCCGTACGAGTAGTGAGTGAGCTCTAACCGTACCGGTACACAGAAGCCGCTGCGAGCGCACTGGCCTATTAAATCTGCCTTCACTGCACCTTTGGGCTTTGGTGAACAAGGGGCAATTTCCTGGCCAGTTATTCTGTGCCGGACACGCCGGGCCAACATTTTGCGGGGCGCGTACTAAAGTCTCGCTTCTAACTAAGCCAAGCCGAGAAGAAAAATTATTCAGAAGGGTGCGTCAGTGTCTCTCTTCCTTTTGCGTTTACAACGTGATCCAGCAATCAAATACGCCACTGATGCTTTGTGATCTTCGTCACATAACGAAACATTATTTTCTTCCTGATTTTGTTATCAAAATGTCCCCCTAGATGCCTTCAGTGGCTGAACACGTAATAAGAGTGACCATTGATAAACGAAGCAAAGCGGTGGCGCTTGCCTAGATTGCGTTTTATGAACAGAGGGAGCGCCGAGCACGCGATCTCTCAAGCAAAAAATTGCGTCCCGTACTAGCATGCTGTGTGAAATGGCGCTGCTACTCGGGCCTGTAGTGCTACACATGTAGTTTCATTTGCTTAGGAGGCAGTTAAATGTCGAATCAGTGCCGAACAAGTAACTCTAGAAATGCAAAACCGCTTTATTATAAGCCACATACCAGTGGCTAAATATCACGCTAAAGTGAGAGGAAAAAATTGGCCGATGAAATTGCCATTAAAGGGGTTTTTACGCACCCGCACAAATGGGAAAATATCTGCATTCTGGCGCACGTAAAAAAGGGAATGTTACATTCTATGTGCATGAAAGTTACAGGGAGCTACTTACAGCGCAAATGAAGTCTTCAGTCTTCTCCAGCTAACTATAAAAACTCCTTCCTTGGAAACTTGCGTGGTAAAATTCGTGAGAATGTGGTCTTTAGATTTATTACAATATTCATAGAAGGCCAAATATGAGCAGAGTTTATTAACTTCGCTTTGATGTATATATTTCGGTGCACATTTTTATTTCAAGAGCGACGATCTCGCTGTATTCGGGAGTTCAGCAAACTTGGGAGAAACCAATTTTTTTTTTTATCGGCATCCAGAAACTCAAGATCTGTTGTCGTCAGTACGAAAATAATAATGGGCGGTGATATTACACTTTCAAACACGAAATAAGCTTTAACCAATCTCAGGTTCTCCAAAACGTTTGAGAACAACCTAAGAAAAAAGTGTAGGCTCATTCGGCGGGCACGTGTACTGCCAAGCAGAGCTTGAGTTGCGCATGAATGGCACAGCGAAAATGTCTGCCGTGGTTCACTGCTGGATAACGCCTGTGGAGGGTAGCCCTAAGGGATGTCTCGGCTACCGCTTGTGCTCGAAACTAATTGCTTAAAAACTTTCATAGTTAAAGTTATTAGGCTAGTTAGTGAGTCAGTTAACCACTTATTTAGTGGCCGCCGAGCCCTGTGAACCGACTGCTAACACCGTACTTGCGTTTCCTACCCTTTCCCAAAGAAAAATAAGGAAGGAAGGAAAATTAAAAAGTGAGTGAGTGAGTGAGTGAGTGAGTGAGTGAGTGAGTGAGTGAGTGAGTGAGTGAGTGAGTGAGTGAGTGAGTGAGTGAGTGAGCGAGCGAGCGAGCGAGCGAGCGAGTGAGTGAGTGAGTGAGTGAGTGAGTGAGTGAGTGAGTGAGTGAGTGAGTGAGTGAGTGAGTGAGTGAGTGAGTGAGTGAGTGAGTGAGTGAGTGAGTGAGTGAGTGAGTGAGTGAGTGAGTGAGTTCTCAACTAACCTAGATGCTGGCATGCAAGCAACTATCTCTATTTGTGTCCCTGAATGCGCAGGCTAGAAAAGTAAGTGGTTTTTCATCCTTGGCATTTTATTCTCGCAATTCTTACAATTCTTCCGGCCATTTTGCACAACCAGTTACTGCAGGAGGTCGATTTATTTTTTTTATTATTTTTTTTATTTTCTTCAGCAATAATTTTATCGCAGCAGAGCTTGCCTTTGGATTATCACACCAACTAGCCCAGACGACACATTGCCTTGCCGCGACATCCAGTGCCACCCTCGCGAAGGGAGAGTTAGGTGTACGGATGGAAGCAGCAGCAGAGGGCGGCCACTCTACTTAAGTTGAGGTAGGCGCGGACACAAAGAGAAACTGAGGATGCAAGTGCGTCCGCGCCGTGCCCAGCGAACGCTTGACCTGAGCCCTTCGCCGCGAGGGCACGCCTCGCTTACTCAGCAACCGACCGTCGGTGGGCGCCTTCATCGATCTGGCTGCAGCGGGCAAGCATCGCTGCCGCCAGCTGTCAGCCGCCGGACTTCCGTGTCAAGCCAGCCGGTTAATTTCAGACAACTCACCGCGAGACCACTTCCCGCGCCCGAGGACTGGCCGAACTCGCGCCGTGCTGTCTCCTTCAGCGCGCGTGGAGTCGCCAGCGCCGGCGTACCTTAAGACGCTCCTACATGAATTCGCGACCTGGCTGTGTTCATAGAATATGGTGCGTGCGTGCGTGCGTGTGTACGTGTGTGTGTGTGTGTGTGTGAGAGAGAGAGAGAGAGAGAGAGAGAGAGAGAGAGAGAGAGAGAGAGAGAGAGAGAGAGAGAGAGAGAGAGAGAGAGAGAGAGAGAGAGAGAGAGAGAGAGAGAGAGAGAGAGAGAGAGAGAGAGAGACTGTCTTTGACAGCACAGTGAAGAGCACGGGAGGTGGAGGATTCTGATCTGGAGGATCTGATGTGGAGGATTCACCCGCGGTCACAGCCCTTAGCTCAATCCTGCAATATTGTTGGAAGTTTCAAAGCTTGCCCATATCATTATATACCATGTTCTTGCCAGTTATTTTGAAGTGAGACAAATACTGAATTTTTTAGTCAGCCTCCAGGAGGTCGTTGCAGTGTGCATGTGCCACTGGTTCATAGCAGACTTTGCGTCTTCCTTTGCCCAAGAAGGCATGTTCACACCGAAGGTTTGCGCAGATTCCACCATAATTTGTATCGAGCGCTCTCAGTTTCCTGCACTTTAGAGCAAGACCACACTATTGTTGACCGGCACCGTCAGATGTACAACTGTACGTGATTTGAAAACTTTTGAGCCGCACCCCAAAATAACAATGTCTTTTAGTCGACCAGTTGAGGGGACGTCCCCAGGGTGGAGTAAATTCCGGCACGCAAAGAAAAAACTGAACCACCACTTGAGGTTGACCAGCCGGTTACAAGAAAAGCTATACAGCTTTTGTTGAAAATTTCGGAGTTGAACCTAAAATTACTTATTCGGGGGTTCAAACTCCGGTGTCATCTGGTTGGCGTGTATTGGCAGGAGAACGAATGCTAATCCTCTATTCAAAGACAAAAGATGTTGTTCTCTCATGCTCAGTTTGTATGCATTTGAAACGTCTTTGTAGATTGAAAGTTGTAAAGCATCTGCAGCAATTGCTGGCAGTGTCCTAGTTCGCTACACCAATATAATTTACGAGCGGTTTTCTAGATGAACCCTCTTTTGCCAGTTTCGCTGTTTCCTTCGCTTTCTTCAGTTCTTTTTTTCGCCTTCGCCAAATTGGCGCTTCCTTGAGCTTCAAAAAAGAAAGAAACTGGTAGTCTTACTCAAGCATTTGAACCAAGGTTCCAGATTTCTTTTCTTTCTACTACCGAGACAAGTTCGGGTGGCAGTTACTAAGAAACTATTAATTGATTAATAGCCGCAAGAAGCACCGCAGTCTCACGCTTCATCTCAAACTCCTGTCCAATGACTAAAGCAGTGACTAATTCAAACCGCGCATTGAGTCGCGGTCTCGCCATAAGCAAGAACGTTGGTCCTAAACTCGTCCCGAAAACCGTCGGCGGTCAATCTGAAACTTTTCAGCAACGCAGCCTTGACCATGGAGCAATTTTCCGCGTCTCCCGGGAAGAGCCTCCCAAAGACACTCAAGACCTCGCCACTTAAGAGTGTGCTCAATGCAGTAGACCACTTATCTTCCGCCCAATTTTAACTGAGTGCGATTCCTTCAAACTGTAGTGGTATGTACGCGTGGAGATTGTCATTTTCTCTTCGAACAAAACGAAAGCTTGCTTGGGTTCAGGGACAAGCAGCTGGTTTCCTCTCTAAGGCTGTGGTTTGCGGTTGAGAAAGCTTCATTTTCTACGCGCGGAAGCTCTAGTTTTGCGTGAACTCCAGCTCCGCTTACCGTGTTCTCTCTTCTCGCTGTGAGGCTAACCACTTTGTCTAATGTCCTTTGTTTCGAATTCTGTTTGTGCTGTCTCCTGTTGATATTGCTTCTGCTTTTCCACCTTTGCTTGGGCAAGTAGTTCCTGTCTCTCAGCTTCATCCGCTTCCTGACGTGCTCCTGTCTCCCGCTGGCTTGCCCGTTTCCTTAGTTCTATTCCTGACAAGCCTGACTGTGAGCCAAGGGAGAATAACAATCCAAAGTTATGTTGTAAGTGAGGCACCCAAATGATACTTACCTAGTGCGACTAGCAACTGATCTCTCTAGATACGCAAGCCAGCAACGTATTATAATTTCACTATGTGTTTGCAACAAAGTGTAACAATTCCAGGAGGAGGAGGAATAAACGTGTATCTAAAGTTGTTAGCCCTGGGGAAGAGTCCTCATTCCAGGACTCCTTGAGTCCGTCCGGCTTCTTGGGCTCGCTGTACCAGCCAAAGGTGGCCTTCAGGGTCCGAACTGGACAGTGCTCTCTCCCAGTGCTCAGAGGAGGGGAAAGGCAGGGGGGGAGGTGGGGGTTCTTATCACAACCCCCACATGATATGGTAGAGGGTGCCCAGAGCCCCGCAGAAGCGGCATTGCGAAGAGTACAGGGTGGGGGCCACAATGCGGGCTCTAGTGGGGTGGGGAAATGTGTTTCTTTGAATGTATCGGGGGTGGCGCTCTTGTTCTTTGGTGAGGCTTTTGTGCGCAGGAGGATATAGTGTTCGTTCCAGACAGTAATGCTGAGTAATTTCGTGGAACGGCAAAAGGAGGCAGACCTGCCACTGCTCGCCGAACTTCTGGCTTGCCCGGTGGGTCACCTCTCGGGCACGCTGGTGGGCAGCTTCGTTGCCAGACACGGCGGAGTGGGCTGGAGCCCAAATAATCCTTACGGGATGTCGAGGAGGATTCTGGAGAAGAATTGTTCTGGAAGGTCGTGGTATGCAACCGCTGGAGAAGGTTCTACATTCCTTTTGCATGTCTGTGATTATTATTTCCGCAGAAGTTTGTGCAAGGGCTAGGGAGATGGCCGCTTCCTCCGCCTGCAGAGAGTGGATGGTGGGAATTGATGCGCATGTAATGAAGCCTTCCGTAGTGGAAACCACAGCGGTCATAGCTCTTCGCCCGGGGTATGAAGCGGCGTGTGTATAAACAGTGGCAGAGTTTCGGCCGCGTTGATTAAGAATAGCTTTCGCTCTGGCTCCCCTACGAGACTCGTGATGTGTCGGATGCATGTTGCGTGGCAGTGGGGACACATCAATGAACTTGCGAACCTCATTGGGAAGCTGAGTAGCATCCACCTGCGGGTGTTGCAGAGGAGAGCGCAGAGGTGCAGTTGAGACAAAATGGCTCTACCGGTAGGGGTAGAGCTGAGGCGTAAGAGTTGGCTCAAATGCTGGGCTTCCAATAGTTCATCTAAGGTATTGTGGACTCCCAACCGCAAGAGTTTCTCCGTTGAAGTGGTAACAGGTAGTCCTAATGCTAGTTTGTACTCCTTGCGTATCAGGGCTTCCACCTTGTCCTTTTCGGTCTTGGAGAGTATGGCGTAGGGGAAGGAGTAAGTGAACTGCGTTAGAACGGTGGTTTACGCTAGTTGGTGGTGCATACTTAAATTCGAAACAGCGCAAAAAGACGGGACAAGGACAAGCGCCTTGTGTCGGGACAAGCGCCTTGTCGGGACAAGCGCCTTGTGTGGTCGTTTCCTTGTCCCGTCTTTTTGCGCTGTTTCGAATTTCAGGAGTAAGTGACCCTAGACACGAAGAAGGCTTGAACCAGCCTGAGTAAATCCTCCTCCCGCATACCCCTCGTCTTGGTACCAATCATGCGGATCATGTGGGATACTTGCTTGTTCTTAAGTCTGTTGAGCAGTTGGATGCTCGAGCGATCCGCTTGGAAAAGCATGCCCAAAATTCTGCCCTGTGGAGTCGGAACAATTACATGGCCATCCATGTGTAGGGAGATGGTTGGCGACCCAGGAGAGAGTTTCTTCCTTGCTGAGATGATCAGCAGCTCCGATTTCTGCGGTGAGCATTCTAGGCCACAGTGACGTGCATATTGAATGACTATGTCAACCACCTGTTGCAGGTTGTTCTCCATGTCCCCTACATTATCCATGAATGGCCCATATGGTAATATCGTCCGCATATAATCCATGGCGTATGTCTGGTAAGGCAGCCAGGAGCGGAGGGAGACCACTGAAGGCTATGTTAAATAGCAAGGGGGACAGGACGGCATCCTGGGGTGTGCCCTTGTTGACGAGGGAAACGGGATCTGATTTCAGGTCACCCACCTTGAGAATAGCTCATCGGCCGTCAAGGAAGTCTCGAACGTAGGTGTAGGTCGTTTAGGCCGTTTAGGCCGTTTAGGCCGTTTAGGCTGTTTAGCTGTTTGAGTATGGCTGTGTGGCTGACATTATCGAATGCCCCTTTTAATGGAGCGAAAGATGATAGGTGTAACATTAAGGGACAAGAAGAGAGCGGAGTGGGTCAGGGAACAAACGCGTGTTGGGGACATATTAGTAGAAATCAAGAAGAATAAATGGACGTGGGCAGGGCATGTAATGCGCAGGCAAGATAACCGTTTGTCATTAAGGATAACAGAGTGGATCCCTAGAGAAGGCAAGCGCTGCAGGGGGTGGCAGAAGTTAGATGGGCAGATGAGATCAAGAAGTTTGCGGGGATAAATTGGTCGCAGTTAGCCCAGGACCGGGGTAATTGGAGATTAATGGGAGAGGCCTTTGCCTTGCCGTGGGTGTAGACAGGCTGGTGGTGGTGATGATGATGATGATGAATTTGGGTGGACCATTCCTTTAGCGTGAAGGGCTGGGTGGGTGCACCGTCAAGACTGGCTTGCTTCCTTTGTGAGATTTCGGCCAGTCTGCTAACTTGGCTGCACCTAGCGGGGCAGCGTATATATTTTCATGTATTGTGGTGGCAAGGATAAAGTGGTCGCTTCCCACGGTTTCCCCCGTGTGAGACCACATAGCCTTGACGTTTCCTGTGGTAATCGTGAGATCCGGGGACGTGTCTTTGGAGACACTATTGCCCAAACGCGTGGGAGCATGCGTCCCGGTTTTTAGCACTAGTTCTTTTTTAAATAAAACCCCTGTCGAAGAAGACAATAATTTTCACGGGTTGGGGGTGTATTCGCACGACAACGAATTCTGCTCCTACAACCGGCGCCAGAAGTAGTTGGTGTTTCCTGCTCAGGTTTCGATGGTAGCAGCAAAGCGATTCAGACAGAGCCCTGAATTTGCAGCAAAACAACATTTATAACACGGATAAGTAAAATTCAATCAGAATACCTAGTTACAATCAAGGAAGAACACAAATAAGTTTAACCTGCACGTCTCTACGTTAACAAAAACGCGAACTAATGAAACAGAATAATCAGGTATAAACACCACTATACACAACCAAAACTATCAAACAGGAACCAGCACCATTCTCTGCACAACTAACTAGACTAAGCTGCAGCAGAACGACGAGCAGGGTTAGTTTGTTCATACATGCATAATGAGACCTTCCAATAGCTCAACAGGGAAAAGACGGAGGACGGACAGGAAACACAAGATGAGCGCTCATCTCGCGTTTTCTGTCCGTACACCGTCTATTCCCTGCTGCGTTATTGAAAAATCTCATTATGAACTAGAACTAAGTGCAAGCCTCTTTGGATCTAGCCAACAGAGCGAGATTGCAAAAAATCATTGATGGTCGGCCCGTACAGCGGATCGATGGCTGTCTCAATGATTATTATGTCTCTTGTGAGGTGGGAGATACAAAGAGAGAAGCGTCCGAACACTGATTTCAGTGATTAGCCGAGAAGTCTGGCTATCGATCTTGTCGTACAGTAGAAGTCAGTCAGGCTTCCAAGGAGCACGCCATTCAGCCCACATCACGACAGCAATCAAGAGCTGGCCGGATCATAAAGATTGCTTTGACACCAATTCGTGGTTCTTGCACTGTCTCCACTGTGGCAAACAATAGCAACGCTTCAAAGACCGACGCTTTTTGTTGCTGGTTACCGGTTTCGGATTCGCTTCCCTGCGATTACGCTCCCAACTGATGACAACCCAGCACCAACATCTACCTATCCAGGGTGGCCACTCTGCAGCGAAGGGCGCTCTCCCAGGAGGCTGGCCGTTCGCGCGAGAGCGAATCAATATAGGTCTAGAAGTAAATGGACAGTGTTATTCGATCAGTTCAGGGGAAATCTTTTAAGATCGTGGCCTCTTCACTGAACTGCTAACAGGGCTGCTCATCTCCGCTCGGCCTGTTCGAGAACAGCGAGCAACGTGACACACTGCGGTGGCGCTGCTGTTCCTCTGTCACTGTGTTTTCACTGTAAGCGCCTATTCCTTAGAATTTATGGTATAGTCGCTAATGAGACAGCACAGTGTGAAAGTGACATTCACGGGACCTTTTTGCTGTCAAGTAAGTGGACAGTAAAATACCTTTTTAGGCACAGCTTGAAAACCTAAGCGGTAAAGATAAGATAAAATGGTGCGCATGCTCCCGCACCTTGAAGACGTCGACGCTCAGTGGAGGAAAAAACTAGAAATCTGACAAAAAAGTACTAAATTGGAGGTTCAAATGAACTATCAGAAACGTTAAAGAAGGGATGGAAACAGAGGTGGTGAGGTATACGGAAAGGATGGAAACGAAAAAGACGGATGAGTTCTACAAGCGGGCAAGCGAAGAATTCGGAAATAAATTTTTCAACATACCACCGCGGTGGCTCAGTGGCTAAGGCGTTGTGCTGCTGAGCACAAAGTCGCGGGTTCGATTCCCGGCCACAGCGGCCGCTTTTTTTGATGGAGGCGAAAAACAAAAACGCCCGTGTGTACGAGATTTCGGCGCACGTTAAAGGCCCCAGGTGGTCAAAATTAATCCGGAGCCCTCCACTTCGGCGCGCCTCATCGCCTGCGTTGCGTCGGCGCGTTAAACCCTACAATCAATCAATCAATCAATCAAATTTTGTAACACAGCACGAAGGCAGTGCGTTCTTGTTTTGGACTGCTACCTCAGTACATGGGCGATATGAGGATATGCTCGCAACAGGACAAGACACATGTATGCTGTGGCAGAGGTTCAGAGGGAATTTCACACATTGTTATATTGAATTGCTATATTGAAACGTACAAGGACAAGGGTCGTTGTCCTTGTACACCAACACGGGAGGTAACGTAGCTCGCAAGTGCTCGTTGACATAATGCATCAATTTTTAATATCTCCAGGAGAGTGATTCTCAGGGAGGGTAAAAGCATAACGCCCACGTAACGGTTAATTGCAATCATATTTTCCCCGAGATACTAGATCTATAGTCTCGTGAGGCATATGCAAGGCCCACACACAAGGCATAGAGTGGAATCGCTGAGCACAAACAATGTTGCAAAAGTTTATCTTTGTATTTCGCTTTTTCAACACAATTCCGCGTTTCTCCAGCTTAGTACGCCCGGAGAGATATTTTATGATTTGTGCTGTAACTGGAACATGTGACATCACGACCCCTGGTGACTTCCAGATCTAAAAACCTGTACGCACAATTTGTCGGGGATCTTAACTCTCAGGTTCAGTACAATTTTGTATCCACACCAGCTGGACCCATTTGTAGCATCATTGAACCCATGGTAATAGAATGCCAAAGCATACATCCAGCCATAATTGCAAGGATCGTCCTTCTTCCTGAAGCGTAGGTTCTACAGGTAATAAATTAGCTTTAACCGGCCCTCAGTGGACATTATCAACAGGTGATTACAGACAGCCATGGTGGGAGAAAAGAATGAAAGAGGCGCGCTGAGTGGGCCATCACAACCATAATTAGTATGAGTGCAGAATTTGAAGAGAAATATGAGCCTTAGTTTAAAAAAAAGCACTTGGAACACCTAAATGACTCACGCTGACTGTATGGCACTTTACAACTAATCTATTTAAAGCGGAAGCCTTCAAAATCCTCATCATTACCTTCATCGCCGGCATCACCGTAAGTGTAACCAATTTGAACTTCATATTCTTGATTTGAGCCGTCGTTAACTTTTTCCGTCCTTCTACTCCTCGACCGCCAGCCCGATCATTCCGTCTCCGGGAGAGCAACCGGGAGAAAATGTGCTCCTTAAACTTCTTATAGATGGGAAAAACCCGACGATCAGTACGCTATCTGAAGGACTTCGTCGTCTGCAGCCATATAAATAGAAAATCGTATGTTGGGGCATCATGACTGGGCTACTTTGGCCCTTCGATCTAAACCATTGGTCGCAGAATTGCCGTGCTGTACCTGCCGCACACAACTTCAAAGGTATATCTCAGTTCCAAGCGTCTACCTGCAACGCAGTTTATTTATATCGCAGTCAGAATTGTGAGAGATGTGATTATTACATAGTTTCCCAATTCGACACTACGTCAAAAGTACCCTGTTGGAAGAATAGAACAGAATATCCCTTAAGTTTAAAACGTGACAGCGCGGTTTATAACATCGAGGGAAAATTCCACTGTACAAATCAGCATGACATGCGGTCGAGCATTAGGCAATGTGCGGTCGACAGCAGGAGTTTCGGCCTCCTCCCCCCCTTCCCCCTTCTTTCCGAACACCACCATATGAAAACAATGGGTGCAACACGAGCATTCCAGTGGCTTCCCTGAGCACTGCTGAGCGTCATCGGCAGCGTCCTCAAAGCAGGCGAATGGGAAACTAGGTGCGAATCCACGTGTGGGCGGAAGCGCTAATTCTGCAACGCCCCATTTCAGTTCATCTGGATTAGGAGAGCGGCTGCTTCGTCGAGATAACGAGAGATTTTGTCGGAAGAAACGTGTGCGTCTTTCTTTCTGAGTGCTCTCGCCGTTTTGCTTTTATATGTGTATCCTTGAATTTCAGAGGAAAGAAAGGAAAAAAGTGAAATCAATAACGATACAGTATGCATAGCCCGTAGCGAAAATTTAAATCGGGTAATTTTTGGCACGCAAGAACAAATATAAAAGGATCAGATGTAAACAAATAGGGCACTACCTTTGTTGAGACAATATGTATATAAAATTATCACACATTTCCATGGCTACAACAGCCGCATTTAAGGTGGAAACGAAACGCGAAGATGCGACTGGATTAATCTAATTGCCTGAATTCTCTAATCTAATCTGAATTGTCTAATCAACACGTTTGATTCATTGAATTAAAGGAGTACAAAATAAAGCGCCCAAACACCCGCTTAACAACCGTTATGAATTGTCTATCATATCAGCAAAACACGACCAAATTATTAAGCAGAGAGTTCAGCGACAAATGGCATACGTCATCACGATAACCCTCTAACAAGACACAATCGCCGAAAAAATTCCCCGCATTTCCCCGAGGGGAAGAATGTGAAAGTGTGAATGCACGAGTTGAATTTGCGCGGTTCGGTAATGTTCGCGAAAGAGAGATCACACACACACACACAACTACAAAGAAAGAAAGATGCATTTATTCACAGACACCTATTTGTGTTGTCGTTGTACTTGATTGCTAGAGCGGATCTCAGCTTTGAAATTTCGTGTCAGTACTCCTTTAAGCGGGTGCATTAGCCCTTCTCACGCCCGATTCTTGGCCAATCCCCCACGTGGGTATGTGCCATGTCAGCGGCCAGGCAGCGCGCGCCCATCTCCCCCCGTTGCCAAGGAAGACGAGGAGATTCCTGGCCAATCCCCCACGTGGGTATGTGCCATGTCAGCGGCCAGGCTGCGCGCGCCCATCTCCACGTGCGCGGACATCGCCGGTGGACGCAGGTTCAGGGTCGCTTAAGAAGTGCATTGCACTTAAAACGCACGCCAATATCCATTATAAAAAAGTCCGACGTATTTACTTCGGTATGTTCCACATTTAAAAACGGGGACTCACTACCAAGCGGATTTCTGTGCCGTATCTGTCTCGCCGTCAACTCCGACACGCAGCTCAGAAGCTGAATTCTAACAAGGTGCGCTTTGAGAGCTTTATCATTTGACACAGTTGGGGCTTGCAAAAGCCAAGTGCGCGACGTTCATTTCTTTTTTTACCTACTTCCTCACTGCGCACGTTTTTTTTTTTTTTGTTCTTCCCCGAGAATTGCCACTGTCTCGCGTGAAAGATAAGTTTTTTTAATGTATACAAAAATATTTAAACGCAGGTAAATTGAGATTGTAAAGAAGGCATATTTTACGTGAGATGGAATTCGTTACCCGCATTCTTTGACAGAAAGAGTGTCATATACATCGGCCACTAGGCTACTGAACACGGTGTAATGCTAAAAAGCCGCCAAAAATGGAATGCCAGAGACAGTAAAGACAAGAAAATAAGAGCAAAGAAGTGGTGAGCACCGTTAATGTTTTACTTCACTCAGAAGGAGAGGAACGCGTTTGATTCGGTGAAGGTGTTTATTTCCCTGTAGCCTGCTGACAACCTGTACGAACGAGCAAGCGTGACAGATAGATGGAAAGAAAACAAATATAAATCGAGACCGTGCAGATGAAGACGAAAACAACCACAAGATTAAGTACGCTGGAGGGGCAATAATCGAAGGAGAGAAGAGGGAGGACGACTGTAGTCGCTCGGTCATGCTCGTCATTCATTTCTAACGCCCCCTGCAGCTCGGAAGAAACAAAGGAGGTCGGCCCGGCGTCGCCTCGAGCTCAGGTGAGAGAAAGTCTGGGCTAAGAGGATTATGGCGTCAGAAATCCGGCAGATCCCCGATGAGCCGGGCGGCGGACCGGGCCAATCAAGCGGGCGTCCAGATGTGCGCTGCCAACAGCTCGGAATGAGCGCCTCCTTTCGAAGGCGCAGCTTCACTGGGCCCCGAGGAACGACGCACTACGAGCGGCCGATGCTTGCGTGTGGCGCGCCCGGTTGTGAACGTCACGACTACCCCGAGGCTCCGACGAGAAACAATCTGACAGGACAGTTCGTTTCACGGCATCATAGGCCCCCGGTTTGTCGGGGACGAGTCGCAGACATGGCCACCGAAAAAGATGTAGGCGAGCGTTAAATGAAGTACGCGGTGGGTTGGAAATTGGCGTCAAACTCTTTGTTGCGGCATTATCTTCTTGAGTTTCTGGG
Source organism: Haemaphysalis longicornis (assembly GCF_048455015.1). NCBI lineage: Eukaryota > Metazoa > Arthropoda > Arachnida > Ixodida > Ixodidae > Haemaphysalis > Haemaphysalis longicornis. Next base: position 416,603,192 of record NW_027526203.1, on the reverse strand, counting down.
GCAGGACGTTTAAAGCATCCTCTGCTTGCTACAGTCTCACTGTGAGCCCCGCATTCATTCGTTCCACACCCAGTGGTGGTTCGCCGCAATTCCTGATGTTGTTGCTGACGTTGACGACCCAGAAAGTGACGTCCTAACCGTACATGGCATTATTTTTTGTTTTGATGTCACTCATGACATCAGGTCCTGTTGCGACATCTGGGTTTCGCGCAACTTCAGCCTCCTTACCGCCAACAGATACTTTTTGGGTCGGTAACCTCGAAGTTGCCTTGTCGGATACTGTACGTACCGTATGTACGTACGCTGGCGATATGACGGTGGTACTCGCATGTACTTTCATAATTTGAAATATAGAGTTGTTCACCTAGGCGAAAGCGTGTAACGGAAATAAAAAGTGAAGCCGAGTCTGCTGAGTGAAGGAGCGAAGCTGCGTTTTGGTAATGTGTGATGAACGGAAGTGTGAGTTGTTGCAAAGAAATGTAATTAAATTTGACGGCTACATTACCTTACGCACGCATGGTTCTTCTTTTTTTTTTTCAGAAAAAAAGTAGCCCAGCTCTACTGACTTAACGTCGCGAACGCTGATGTTAAAGCGAAACTGCCTGGCCTTCCCTAATCGCAAGGCTATGCTTCAAAGAATTTCCCATGGCCAGCAGATCGATTAAATCAACAAATCAATCAATCAATCAATCAATCAATCAATCAATCAATCAATCAATCAATCAATCAATCAATCAATCAATCAATCAATCAATCAATCAATCAAGAGCTTTATTATCACAAAATAGGAAACAGTTTTACAGACTATTTGGACCGATAGCCAGGAGGCCAGTTTCTGGTCCACTACAAAAGTACACATTGTTGCGACCGGGTGGGCCGACCCGAGCCGAACTCCGTCGCCTCCGACATACGTTTGGTAGCGTGGTGTGATGCGAGCGGCCAGCCGCTGTTGCAGCCGTGAAGAAGTCCAGAAGCTGTAGGCTAACGTAACTGTTTACTTCATAGCGAGAGGTGAGCCAAAGCCAAAGAACAAATCATTTACACTAGATTAATAGTTTAGAAATTTTTTTTCTACATAACCGTCTCGTTAAAGCCTTCTTTTAACTTGCTGTGTATGTGCTTGCCGCTTGCTCTCATCGCTGCGACCGCGTTACCACATTTGGTCCTATCAAAGCCTCCACCAAGAACAGCGTCGATTTAAAAATGCCCGGACGAGCACCACTAGTTCCAGTTCGTCATTCATGGTTTTGCGATGCCACAAATCGCAGGGCAGAAAATTCTTTACGGCTGCGTTACCGGTTTATAACGCTGTCATTTTCTGCGTTATTGCAGAACTGCCATGGTATTACATTCGAAGAAATCCCCGTAGGGCGTCTTCACCACAGTGCTCCGGAATGACCAATCGAAGTGACCTAGTGCACAAATTCGACGAATTACGTGGCCGAGCATTCGATTTGAGTAAAAAAAGGCATCTACGTAGGGACTTTCCGCAACGCAAAACGCCATTCACGCTTTGCGTGTTGTCCGTGCGCACATGCATTTTTTTTTTTTTAAATCATATGTTGGGCTTCGTCATTCGTCGAATTCGCACTCTTGTTCATCTCAATTGGCCATTTTGGAGCGCTGCGGTGAAGACGACCTACGGTGACACCTTAGAGTGTATACCGCGAGTGTTTTCTCGGCACTGCTATCTATACCGATATACATGAACTCAAAGAAATATCCCTCGAGGCTGCTCGGTGCATTACGAAATTACGAAAAGAAAATCTTATTTCTTACATTAGTTAGGAAGTTAAGTGCATTCATGACAGTATTCACTTTCTGGCATTTACGACGTTATCGGGGCATATCGACTCTTCTGTTGAAGAATTTAAGTTCATGAGATCCAAGTGGCTGCGAAAACCCCACTACCGTAAAAAGTGAGACCCCAATTTTAGGACTGGAGTCTCAAAAACAGTAAATTGTTGTTTTCACTTTCAAAAGTAACGGGCGCCCTACAGAGTGATGTAGAAAAGCGGTTGTTGTATGACATTGATGCGTGCACAATTACGCTACAACCACTGCTGCAATTATAGAGTGTGCCGGTCGCTGAAGAACACCAAAGTTTCTGTAGAATTGCAAGCCCTCGCGCGGGTGGAACGAGACCTACAGATCTTAGAAGTACAAAGGAACAGGTTGCACCTCATAAAGTACCGCATAGTGTGGATGGCTAACCTCCAAGGTTGCGTCCGGCCTCTTTTTATTCCGGCCAACTAAAAAATTCCGCACAGGATACAGCAGCGTGTTTTTGCGGTGATTCAAAGCTCGGCATCGGCTGCCACGTCGTGGCTCTTGGCAGCCCATTTTTCGCACCTTCTCGATACTACGGGGGAATTCGTCGGGAATGAATCGTTTCAAGCCCTTGGCACGCCTCCACGTCGCCCGGTGAGAATCGGGAACGCCATTTAGCAGCCTTTCCTGCAGCGCGGCGGAAAGCGGGCTGGCCAGCTCGTGCGTGCACGGTCGTGGCATCAATAGCCCCGGCCGCCTCTCGCCATAAAATCGTATACTATATTCTTTACGCGTTGTGTTTGAGTCCCGGTGTAAAGGTACCGGAAAAAAATGTCCATTCGATCATTTTTTTCTTGACTGTATGTGTAACACGGCTTCAAACTTGCACGGAAGGGGCGAAGGAGGGAACACGACGGTGCGCTATTCTGATTCCTGTTAGGCCCTTTACCTGTTTATTGCGAATCCTTTCGTCTGTGTGCTTAAAACAATGCACCAAATTTTAACCTTGCTAACGTATTTATCATAACTAATTTTCGCGAATGAAACCTACTTTTCTGATGGAGGCGAAAAGCGAGAACCCCCATGTGTTGGAGACTAGGGGGCACGTTAAAGATCCCAAGGTGGTAAAATTAAATTCGGAGCCCTCCTACGGCGCGCCTCATCGCCTGTGTAGCGACGGTGCGTTAAACGTCATAATCAATCGACGAATGAAACCTCTTGTGGACTACCGGAAAAAGTTCGGGCACGCATTGTAAGAGCTGACCAAACTTCATACCTGCGCCACACGGCCGAGGCAACATATGTTGAAGATTCGGAGACGTAGGTTCTTAAGCGGCAAGACTGCCAGCGTTGGCTGCACCCGTAACGAAATAGATGAGCCAATTTACATGTTAAACAGGCACTACGCTCGTGGTGATGAAGCCAACCGTGAATGACGAAAATTGACGTGACAGACAGCAAGGCGAACAAAGATGCATCCAATATCTCTTCGTTTGCTACCGTATTATTCGCAGCTCCGACTGGGCGGAGTATAGCGAAGTGACGCTACCTTTAAGACTGGGGTATTAAGTGCATACGGTGTAGGGAGTAGAGAGGTGTGCTGCTGCTAGTAACTAAGGATGCACGTGCCCAACAAGTCGAAGAGTCATTTTACAGGGCCCTGTATACACTCGGGAGCAATATCAGAGAGAACATAAGGCGCATGGAAAGTAGTCTCAAGCCCCACTGACAGACACTCAGGTGTGTTTGAGGTTCCGGCAAACGATGGCTAAGTAGAACACTTACCAGCTTTTTAATCGCACACCACTGGGTATCTGGCGATTTTCTTGATTCATTGTGAGGTTTAACGCCCCGTAGCCCCACCTGGGCTATGATGAGCGCCGTAGTGGAGGGCTCCGCATTAATTTCGACAGCCGGGGGATCTTTAACGTGCGCCGAAATCACAACACACGCGCGTTCTCCCTTTTCGCGTTTATCTGAAAAGCAGCCACCGGTCCAGGATCAAACCCGCGTCTTTGGTCTCAGCAGCACAACACCTTAGCCACTGAGCCACTGAGCAAGTTATCTGGCTATTCTCACCGCACTTTTGTTCCCACTCCTCTTGCTGACGATAGTAAGTTTTCCAGCCAAGCATTGATTTTTGTTGGTCGTTCTTGCAGGCGTATAGCGGTATTAGACAATGAATAATCTTGGAAAGGGTAAATTAATGGACTCTTTAAGGTAATTCAATAAATCTTTTGTGCTGGAGTGGCGGCGCCAAATGAACACACGAAATAGAAACTTACACATCAATTTGAATAGGAGAGAGCGAGAGAGAGGAAGCTCTTACCCTGGAACTCCGCCCGACTCCATGTGGTTCGCCAAGGTGACGTCGTCTGACCAGACGTCGTACTGCCATTTGCGCAGACCCAGGACGCCGCAGAGCACGTTGCCCGTATGAACTCCAATCCGCATGTCCACATTCACCTCCGTCGCCTCACGAACCACCCTGCACAAAGAACGCGATGCACCTGAATGTCAGCGAGAGCCTCAACTGACCCTAACGGAAATTTCACGGAACGCCTCCTCCATTCCCAGCTGAAGTGAGCGTAGACGCCGTCGTTCTGCGACAAATATTCTTTTACACACAACCCCTAGGCCCATTAGATTAGATAACAACAGTGAGGGTTGATCCTCGATGAAACGTGTGCCAAAGCGCAGCTATCAGAGGCTAGAAATGGGATGGACAGAGAATATCAGCGACACAAACACATCGAAGAAAAGGAAGCGGCCACTTCGGAGGGGAGGGGCAATCATGCACATTCTGTTTATAATTTATTGGAGCAACATTGTTACGGGGAAGCTTGTACGAGTTGCGGTCTACCTTGTCACAGAGAGAGCACGTTCGAGAAATCAGCCAAGTACGGCTCGGTGGCCGTGTGGCCACATGTCGAAAGCGCTTGTTTGACGGCGAGATGACGACCAATGGACTAATCAAATGGGTCCTTTGCTTTTTCTTGCACGCGCCCCATCTGGACAGCTCATTTTGCATCGTCCCATATGTAAGCCGAGACCTGCTCTGTGGCCGTATGGGCACGTGTCGAAAGCTCTCCTTGGTGGCAATGGGCTGACCAGGCAAGCTCCTCTGCTTTTCCTTGGAGGTCTTCCAGATGCCCAGCTGTACAACTCATCTGCGTGGGTCTGAAGAAGCGCTGTTACCTCCAGGTGGAAAATACTGTTGGCTAGCAAGAGCGTTCGGTCGCACCCACTGTGGCTGCTCATACGTTCATGCGTGGCTAGCCAGTCGTCCACGCCAACGTCACCGGTTCCTCAGAAAGTTGCATGGTCTCGGAGGTGTTACAACACGATCATAGGTGCCATGGCCGGCTAAAGCAGTTATTCAGAATCACTGGCCGTAGGGTGCACCAGAAACTGGCGTCCACTTCGAAGAACTGGTGCCCCGCGGGATCGTCGTTGCACCACAAAAGAGGTTGGCGAAGTCATAATAGCTGTACTTACACGATTTAAAAGCAGGTAGTAGGCATTGCAGCAGAGACAGCATATTCCCCAGATTTTCGTGCCTCCTCGCTGATGAAGTATATCGATGATGATGATGATGATGATGATGATTCTGGGTGAATGGCACATACCCAAGCAGGTATCGGCCAAACATCGGCCAAAATGAAGATCTTATTTAACTACAACGATCTGTTTAAGAAAACTTTAAGAGCGGCTGGAAAGTATTTTGAAGGCGAAATTGAAGATAAAGAAAAAGAAGGAACCGGAGAAGAAATCACGTTTTTTTTTCCAATTCTTCCCAGTTCTTTCCTTTAAGTTGGCAACGGAAACGAAGCCAATCATAGCAATGCTTTCATGCCTCGTCTTCTCCTTGAGGGTGGTCGCGCATACCCACAGAGGGGAATTGGTGAGAGCTCGTGAGCGAACTATTTAATTAAAAGTGAGAAATTAGGAATACGGATAGAATGACAAAAAATGGCAGCATTTCCACTCCATGGACAATGGCGAGGGTGCGGAGTACGGGGGCTCGAAATGACATCCAAGTTGCGCGCCGAGTGACATCCGATTTGCGCCCCGACCGTCATTCGATGTGAGCCGTGAGAGCTGAGTTCTTAGATGGGGGGATGATTCCTATTCGGGGAAGCTCGTTGTCTTCGTAGACGTTGAGCAGCAGCGTGACGCTTCTTACGTTCGTTCCCGTCCATGGGGGGAACAGGGTGTCTGATTTCCGGAACCCGCTTATATACGGGGGTTCCGGATCCCACTTATACACGCGGGTCCCACTTATATACGCGGTATAAGGCGCCCTAATGTAACAGTAAGATAGATTCTCTCTGCTCGGAGAAGCGGTCACATTAAAAAATATAATGTTCTAGACTTCAATTTGTTACAAGTTATGCAAGCTCCTGTAGACGTCAGTCCGAACCATGCTCGACGTCGGAAACGTCGCGCGGAAGGGTCGTAACCATCCGCTCCACCTCGACCGTCACGTTCGCATTCGCGGTTTGCACAGCGGAGGCGCTCCTGCTGGCCATCCCGCAGTTTAGATATCACCAGCTCATGCCCAGAAAACATGATAAATGCATTAACTCGCGCTGCCACTCCCCCAGTGCTTTCTGGCCCAGCGCGTTATCTGGTGTAAGTTCAGGCGTCGTCCCCTCAGTCGCTCAGTCGCTCAGTCGCCTACGTCGCTTATTGCTGGCGAGATCTGGGGCTCAAATGCTTACGCTGGCTAATCCAAAGGACAGGCTAAGTAGATGGATTACAAGCAAAAATAAAAACAGTGTTGAGCAAATTGGCGGGCATCGTAATCCTGCCAGGATATTTTTCTTTGTGCCTTCGTGCTTCAGTTTTTATACTTTCCCTTAGTATTCTTATGCATTGTGTTTAATTTTCGCCATGTGCAACTGTCCTACCCTCTGAAAAAGCGTACAAAAATATTTCGCAGCATTATGTATACAAAGGTAGGTTGCTACAACATACGCATGACATTTTTACGCTGTAGGAATGGTTGCTCACTAATCAAATTCGATGATACGTATGCAGGAGAAAGACCTTCTAACAGGAATTTCGCTAACGCATGATCAATCCTGAATGAAAAGAGTTCGCAGATGTCTTCTACCTCACCAACGAAAAATCCTGGCTTAATTGTGGTGAACGTTAACCGAAAGAGCAGGATCAATTGTAATATGGTTGTTAGCAGAGCGCACTTTGTAGCGGGTGTGGTTCCCATTCGACCGGCCTGCATTCGTGTTCCGCTGTATGGACACTTGTGTCTTTTATTCGACAACTCTTCCGCACTGACGAGAGTTCGTAGCAAGGACGCAGAGCAATCAATATTGGAGTAATCCCACACATTCTTCTGGTAAAAAAAGCAACAACAAAGATAGTTGCACAATTAAACGAGCCATTTAAGATACCATGTTCGAAAACTTCTTTTCGATTTGGCACCTGCTTTACTTGAATAATGTAGATTTTATTTTCAAATCTGTTGCACCCCGCAACGTACAAGAACAAGCAAAATAAGCTGCCACAAAAGCACCATCCGTTGAAGGAAGGAGGAAAAAAACGTTAAATTGTTGAGCATAGAAGTGGGTGGTTCTTTTAGTCCACAAAGCCGCGAGCGTGGGCGCGAGCGAACCATCCGTCGCATTCTCTTTAACACTCCCCCCGTCCGCCCGACCCACTGCTTTTTGTCTTTCGCAACGGGTCGGGTTGTGCATAAACAATGGCTGCGAAGCGAAGCTATGCGCGTATTGTATTACGCTTTTTTATAGCACGTAAGGCTCTTTCGTAAAGCTGAGGCTCTTTCGTGCAGCCAACAGTGAAACCTAAACTGCCATTACAAAAAATCAAAATCGCAGATAATTGCCCGTGCTCTGTTTAACAACTTGCAAAATCAGTGATCCTGGCTCGACGGTTTTTTGTGCCGTACAATAAAAGTTCCCTCAGTTCCAATCACGGCGACGGCTTCGATATTTTGTACCTGCCAAAAGTATCAAAATACCCAAACTGTTTTGTTTGGAACGAGGACGCCTAATCCGCTGAAGTGCATATACAAGCCGACAATATGAAGCGGTCGATGTAAGCAAACAAGTGACTAGCGAGGTAAGCTCGCAATTACGCAAAAAAAAAAAAACAGTACAATAAACAAGCACGGAGATGCGGGGCCCGGTGGTTAGCTGTTCCGCTTGTTGCCGTAAAAAGCTTTCTGAGATGAGATGATGATTGTATACGTTTATCAGGGAAATAACGGGCACTTCACTAAAATTGCGAAAAGAGGGATATATCAGTGTGTCGAACCGAAAAACATACCGGTTCGCGAACCGCTTCGGGAAGTTAAATTGTAAAAATATTACTGATTTGCGAAAAAATGTTTGTAGAATAAAACGACCATAAAAACCTAATACAATTTTGGCGCATTCAAAATACTGTTTCTCCGAATAAAAGCTGTGTAATTTTCAAGACAACAGCAAGCAATTAGGCCAGATATTAAAGGAAATAAACGAAGTAGTGATGATTTGCCAGCTACTTTCCCACCTAACCCTTATATTGTCCTAGGGACTACTTAAAAGGGCACTGACACAAAAATTTTGCATCTTGCTTTTTTTGTTGCGGTAAGGAGCTAGCTGATGACCTATCTATCACGTGTAGAAACCTCATTTGCTTCAGCGCACGACGGTTGTTTAATTAAAGACGTTTTTTAATACGGCCAGTTGCAGTTTCTGTTTCAGCGCGTGCCGTAAAAGGCTTGATTTGGTATAAACAAAGCTGCCCAGTGATTGTCGGACGCATATCACAGAGCAGAGCTGCCGTAGCTGCCGTAGCGCTGTCGACATGCCTGGCTTCTTGACCCTTTAACTTCGTGACCCTTACTGGTGACCGATTTTATGGTAACTTTCGCACACGTGGCTACTACAAGTACATACTTTTCCGTTGGTTGCGTTGCTGGCGCGTGCGCCCCAGGACGTCTGTGGAACTGTGAACTGCCCTGCCATTCTTCCTGCAGCTGGTTATTGGTATTTTCAGAAATGGATGTGTCACCGGCGGCCTCCGTCCTGAATGTGTTGTTCTTGTGAGCCTGCTGGCTTTCCATTTCGTGTGTTGAGACGTTCGCTGCACCATTCGTTTATTCCTAGTAATCCGTACGTGAATTGTCTGTTTTTCACCAGCTTCCCACCCTTTTTGCTTTTCGGAAAAGTGTTGCTGGAGCCCGGGGGACCGTATCTGCTGTTGCTATAAAACATTGCTTTTTATTATTTTTTTTTTTGGGGGGGGGGAATTTCTGAGGAGCGCAACGTCACAAAAGTTTGTACACACATGTATAGTGCCCCCTCTTTCCGTGTTCCGTCGCCTCAACCCGCAAACGTGTGTTCTTAAGAAGCAGAAGGATGACAAGTTGGGCTAGTTGGTTCATAGTGACCGTATCGAACAAGCAGCGCAAAAGGGACGGGACAAAAAGAAGAATGAACTACCACACAGCGCTTTGTCATCGTTCATTCTTCTTTTGTCTCGACCCTTTTGCGCTGCTTGCTCAATATGGTTCTTAACAAGGGTGCACTGTAGCACACCTTCCGCCCCTATATACGCGTGCATGTTTCGAGGTTGTACGTCACTCCGATGAAGAGTGGTCCTCCAGTCGAAACGTCAGTAAATCACTGTTTTTGTTTTTAATCGTGAGTCAACCATTTTCTTATGGTTATCGCACCAGACCGGTATTCTGGAGGAGGTGGGTTCGGATCCCACCCGGCGGGCATTTTTTCACCAATTTCACCAATTTCGTTCTGACTCAAAAAATTCTTCATCTGTTTCTATGACCCACCACAACCTCCCCTTTGCTTTTCCGAGGTTTACTTGACTGCCAACCCTTATTTTCTGTCTTATATATATATATATATATATATATATATATATATATATATATATATATATATATATATATATATATATATATATCAGGGTGTCGAACCGGAACCGAACCGAACCGAAAACCGGAACTGAACCGGTATTTTTGCCGGAACTGAACCCGAACCCGAACCGTTATTTTTTGAGCACGCTGAACCCGAACCGGAACTGAACCGAAAAAAGAAATAACGGTTACCGGTTCATGCCGAAACGGTTCGACCCTCTGTTGTTGACATTGCACAGTCAATGCAATTCAGGCTTTTTTTTCTTTCACGTACCATCAACTTCGTACCTGCTCGCTCACTTCCCCCTCCAGACAATTGAACACTATCACGCTCTATGTAACAACAAGGGAAATGAATGAGCACCAATGTAGCAATGGTCTGTTGCTGCTGGAAGCGCGAGCGTAGTGGAAGCTGACCAAAGGAAATGTCATTCTCCGCAGCTTGCAGGGGATATAAAACGATTTTGCCCTTCCCTAGCTGCAACTTTAGTGGAGAAATCAGGCTGCAGGAGTGCTCCAGTGTGCAGCAGCGAAAGCCCGATGTGTGCAAACCTTTTCCATTTCATAATTTCTTTAAAAGGTCCGACACCTGCAAATTGTAATATTTGACAAATTTGACCGCAGGAGCTGCTCAGTGGCTAAACCGCTTGATGCTGACCAAAAGTGGCTTCGATGTCCCTTACCCACGACCATTTTTGAGGACAGTACCGTGGACAAGCTCCGTTTTTTACAAGTACTAATAACAACAGATATGTCAGGGAAAACTGTTAAGGTGCGCACTTAATCTCTTGGCAAGAAACTGCAGTCCTCGACCTTGTCTTGGAAGCAGCAACAGTAATAAAGCAGATGACACGTGCAGAAAGGACGGCCGGTACCTCACACTGTCCCATTCGCCGAGCGATCATCTTTTCTGCTTGTTCTGCAGTTTTTTCTCTTTCAGATCTGGTTTTTTTTCGAAGGTGCACTTGTACTGACTGCCCAACTCGCTACATTACTTGTACTGCTACTCGATCCGGAGGGGAGTACTGATTTGATTTGATTGTGGGGTTTAACGCGCCGACCCAGCACAGGCGATGAGGCGCGCCGTAGTGGAGGGCTTCGAATTAATTTTGACCACCTGGGGATCTTTAACATGCGCCGAAATTTTGTACACACGGGCGTTTTTGCTTTTCGCCTCCACCAGAAAAGCGGCCGCTTCGGCCGGGAATCGAACCCGCGACCTCGCGCTCAGCAGTGCCTTAGCCACTGAGCCACCGAGGCAGGTCAGAGGGGAGTACTGCTGTGGACGAATTAAAGAGCGCCTACCCAAAAAAGTTCTTCTCATGCTCCGCGCCTAAAATTTCCCTTTCATTTTGTAACAGCATAATCTGTTATAAGATTACGCAATGTAGCACACGGAATGATGGCCGGGGGTCAGGCGGTACGATGACATACTGATTGTAATGCACACATCCAGTATAGCTTTCGCAAAAGGAATTGCAGTGGTCAGAGCAATAATGCAGGGACTGAGCGTTAACTAAAGCTTACTTTTAACAAAAGTGTGGCTAACACATTCGATAGGGTGACAGCTAAGAAATTATTCAGGGTGACCAAATGATCTAATTCATTGGTAGTATTTATGTGCCTGTAGTAGGGTTTTTCTGTTTTGTTACAAATATAAAAAAATGTGCGCCATTGGTATTAAGCGCTGATATTTCAACACGCCAGTACGCAGACCTAAATTTAAGGCTTCAAGGTAAGCGTTATAGGCGATTCCATAGCGACGATTGCGATTTCATCAAAAAATGAAAGGGCAGAATATATATCCCACCGTCATATCTCTTGGCGGTGGCTTTATGAATAGTCGCTAGGACAACATAAAGTCTGGACGAGAAAGTAGGTAGTAAATCGTCACCACTCCATCTGTTTTTCTAATATCTCGTGATTTTTTAAAGTTTGCTTTGCAATTGCGCCACTGCCCTTGGGGAACAGCAGCATTTTGAATTTTTGTTTGTGTTTTGACTTTACTGTCGCTTTAAACTACTAAATGTTTTTTTTTCTAATTTCAGTGACAATTCAAATCATCGAACCGGTTCGCGAACCGGTTCAAGCTCCCGAACCGGTTCGCGAACCGGTTCGGCACGTGATTTTGTCGAACCGGAACTGAACCGGAACGAAATTATTTCACCCGAACCCGAACCGTAACCGAACCGGTATTTTTTTCGGTTCGACACCCTGATATATATATATATATATATTATATGTGTGTGTGTGTGTTGATGCTTCCAAATGCACTAAAAGGGTTCAATATGTAAAAATTCATTTATAAAAGGCCTATTTCTATAAAAGCAGGCCTTTTAATAACTGAATTTTTGCATCAAGAGTAAATGTGAGGAAGAAACCATGGCACTCATCTGAGTATTGTTGTTTATTGCGACCCATATGAAACTACAGGCAGGCAACATTGAAAACGACTGGAACTGCTTCTTCAAAGGAAAAGTGTTACATCCTTTGTTTGTAAACAAAAAATAAAATGTAGGCAAAGGGTACCGATATCGGTTTGAAGGGGCTTAAGGTTATTTAGAATTACTCATCTCAGCTTTTCACGAACAATGAGAGTGTGTTCGTGAGTATTAAGCGTGCCATGGTGCCTAGAACACACTACACTACGTTCTCCTCGGCACTATAATTATGCAACCACAAACCATGACGTTAAATCTGTGACTATCAGCCCCTTCCAAACTAGCGAATCACAAACAAAACTATGAACTGTCAACCAATTATGGTCAACGGCGGTAGTATTGCACTTCACCGTGACACAAAACGGAGTTAGCGTCTCGACTGGGGCCAGTTGGTTCATTCTGATCTTAAACAACAGCGCAAAAGACAAGGACTAGGAAAGAAGCACAGACAAGCGCTGTGCTAGGACTAGGAAAGAAGCACAAACAGCGCTTGTCTGTGCTTCTTTCCTAGTCCTTGTCTTTTGCGCTGTTGTTTAAGAACAAAACGGAGGAATTAGGCTTTGAGCTCCCATCATTTCAGCTTAGAAGCGAATTCGGTTCGCTTACGACTCAAGTTCACGAGGCGGATCTCTCTCACGGTTATAGATAAAAGCTTTGCACACCTTAAAAATCAGTAAACGTTTGCAGCTTGAAGTTCAATTTAAACCTTTAAATTAAGATACTAAAGCTGGTAAATACTATAAAAGAAGCGGTAAACCAACTTTCGAAATATGATTGCCGCATGGCGACAGCACAACCATCCAAACGCCTCGAAACATCCCGAAAGCTCGCATTTCCAGCGCTTTTCGCTTGAAAACAGTTCCTCGGGGCACTGAAGTCGTCTGCTTACGTGGCTTGAATGCAAATGCATTATTGCTTCCACTGTCATCGTACGCTTCTTGCTCTTCGGCCTCTTTGGCGTACTTGCGTGGTCGCCCGCGCTTAGCAGACGCAGGGAATCGCGGTACGTACCCCGACGTGGAAGCCCTTTCCATCCCGAGACACGGCGCGAGTGACTCCGACAACTGCGAGGAACACCAAGCAATCAGAGGCTTCCGTTGGCGCGCTATGAAGCCACGAGGGGCGTGCTTGTTTTGCGTTTTTCGTATTGTATTTCTCCCCTTGGAGCCCTTTCATTGAAGAGCCATTTTCCGGCACGCGCACGCGGAGTTCTGGGGCATCCGCTGGTTACAACGCCGAATTTTTCGTAAGCGGATATTCCCTGGACATCAGAAACAATATCCAAATCCCTCCCCTTCCAAAGAACATGAACCCAGCGTTTCATGAGGATAGGCGACAGAGCAGGGTCGACGCGCTACAGAGGATGTACGGAGGACGGTGTGATGTACTTATACACTGATGCTGCGGAATAGCATTGCAGAAGAGACAAGATTGCGCTTGCGTCCGATGAGAATATGGCAATACCCGCATGCTGCACGATCAGAAATAGGTCTGTCACAACGGCGGCAGAAGTGGCGATAGCGCTGTAGCTACGTCCAAAAATACCAAAGTGATTATCTGCGACTCCAAAAACGAATTATCACAGAGGACGAATTTCAGCTGAGGCGGTCAGAATCCTTGCGAAAAACCCAATGGACCATCAGGTTTTATTAATCTGGACCCTTGCCCATCATGCTCTCAGGGGCAATGAAGGAGCAAACGAGCTCGCCCGAGGACTCACTTTCCGGGCAGGCTCAGGCACCCCTTCCACACAACACACATTGCCTGAAAAAGACAGGATGTTCACCTACCGAGAAATAACGCAATACTATAGATTAACAAGAAAAGAATACCCAGACGCAGACCGCAAACTCAGCAAAAAGGAAGAGGCCATTTGGCGAAAATTACAGGTTGGAACCTACCCAAGTCCGCTAATGCTTAATGAACTCTACCCAGGTCAATTTGAACCCAAATGCAAACATTGCGAAAGCCTTGCAAGCATGGTCCACTCGATATGGACGTGCCCGCAGATATCAGACGGCACACGCACCATAGACACTTGGGAGGTTCTGATGCTCAGCTCAGACATAGAAGCCCAACGGAAGATCATCAATCAAGCTCAGGCACCGCCAGGTCCCACGGGATACGGCCGACTCATACCAAGGTTTTTTTTTTTAAACCTATCGATTGATACTAAATAAAAGTTTTTAATCATCGCCTCGTGGAGCACATAATGCATGGGCATAAATGTTTCAACCTTCGACATGCCGAGCGGAATATCAAGACCCGGCATTGTCCGGTATATAAAATGATTGGCGCGGTAAAGAATTAAAAAAAAAACTTGAAAAGTGCCGGAATCGGTGCGTATTGATCAAGTTAATCAATTAATTTGAATAGAAAATTGTTTACAAACGGCAACACAGTTGTCTATAATGCGGCGTTCCGCGGCCTGTACGGACGACGCCTATCGGTGATACCCGGTTAGAGGTAGCTTTCATCTGTGCGTTCGTGGCTCCCCTGACACATACAACTCTATATGCCCGGACACGAACAGCATGTCTTCGCGTTTTTGGCCGCCGATGCTGCAGAGGATGCTTGCGCCGCCACGTGCGCCGTTGGCGGCACCGGTAGTAAGGCACACGCATAACGGGCGTTGCTCAGCACACACCGCTGCTGCGTCATCATTGGCCTGCTGCGTCTTTTCTTGGGTAAAAACTGCTGCGTCATGGCTCCGTCAGACTGCTACCTGTAATCGCGCGTTGCTCGAAGGGAATTTATGCGCCGGTGTCCGTGGCCGGTCGATGGCGCCGACGCTGGGATTTCCGAGAGCTGCTGTCATAGTTCAAATGGTCATGCTTTGAGGTCAATGAACCGAGAGTGAGCGAATGGTTGTTCACGATAACGTTGTGCATCTTCTCGCATACAGGGGAAAAAGCGGCTGGCGTGCAACATAGATAATATGTTAAACTTATAAAATGACAACATTAATGAATATGATTAGGAAAACTTTGAGACAACAGGAAAGCCCTTCATGCTTTGTCATTCAGTCCACCTTCAAAGTCGTCGAGCGAAAGCCTCACACAACTATCAAACACCCCTCTACCGCCACCATGGAAGTTCCACCAATTAACAGATACACAACCTGTCGTCCTTATTTATGCCAGAACGGTTGGTGCTCCGATTCCGCCTTCTATGGAGATTGCTAGCCCTTCCTCTACGCTGATGTTTGCCGACGCCAGTGCTTCAGATAGTCTCCTTCATACCGCTCTACTTTGTCCGACTATGGCTCCCGATCCAGTGACGTGCACGTACATTACGACGGAGAAGTGGCCATCAACGCAGGCAGAACTCCTCGCAGTGCGGGATGCTCTGCTACACACATCTGTGATAATCAACCCGGCTTCACCACAGTGTACAATCTACACTGATTCATCGGCAGTTGTTCGACAGCTTCGTAAAACCCTCACGTGCAACGAACTTCTGCTAGAAATTCAGAAATTCAGGAATACTAGAAAACAGCTTCCTCAGTGCTTTGCACACGAAACGAAAAAAGCACAAACAGACACGTTCTCTTCTCCCATGGAAACACAAAACACGAGCCCCGTGACGCGCTCCGCAGTGTCGGCGCATGCTGTTGCCGGGGGAGGGGGGAAAAGGAGGAGTATCTCGCGGCGCAGGTGATGATGGGTCAGCTGCCGCCGCCGCTGCCAGCGGTTGTTCGAATGGTTTTGGCCAAGCCGCATTTTCGGAGTCCCGTGATCGTCGAAAGTGGCCTTCGCCTCCCAGCATTGGTACTATGTGGAAAAGAATCTCAGCGCGATGTCGAGCTGAGCGCGGTAGAAGCTTGCGTACCACGTCAACACGCGCATACACAGTCGGTTTGTAACACAGGTTCTCCAGAGCAGGCGCCGAGTCCGTTATTACCATGCTACATGATCACGTTGCCAGCGCCGGAATAGTCAGCCTGGGATGTGCGGCGCTAGCATCATATCACGTGACAGGCCGATGTGACGGCACGCGAGTAGAACAGGTGCCCTCCAGTATGTGCCCCCGGGCTACTTTTTACTTTTCTCTCTCTTGGTAGGCCACTTGCCCCTCAGCGAAGGAATTCTAATCCTGAAACGTCTCGAGCACGCTAATCCCCTGACGTGTGTTTAAAAGCCAACTCAGCAGGCACGTGCGCATTCGCGTTCGCACAGACTCCCGGGACCCAGCTCATGCAGTCTCCGCCGGGGGAAGAAAATAAGCTGCGTGTTTTGTTACGATATGTGCCCCGGGCAACTTTTGATTTTCCGCCTCGCGTGTAGAAAGACCGTGGTTCGAATCCCGGTGCCGGACAATCCCCCCCCCCCCCAAAAAAAAAAAAACAAAAAAAAACCTTGCAATTTTGGAATTGCAGTTGGGGCTTGGGTTGCGGCCTGACCCCGGCGACCATTGCCGGTAACCCACTCCCTCACCAGAGCAGGATTGGCCATCCTGGTGTAGTAACGGCCACAACCTCCCATGAATACGCCAATTAACCCACGACCGTCGGTCTCCAGTGGCTGCGAAGCAACTGACCACGGGGGGGGGTCAGGCCTGTGACGCAGCAGGGGGTGCTAAGAATCCCTGGACCCGGACAGGCCGCCATTGGAATCTGAAGCTGGCAACCTTATCTAGTGAAGCGAGTCTAGAGGTGTTGTTCGAGGAATTAAATGGCATCAAATGGGATGTCATAGGGCTTAGTGAGGTTAGGAGAACAGGTGAAGCCTTTACGGTGCTGAAAAATGGACACGTTCTATGTTACCGTGGTCTAGAGGACAGAAGAGAACTGTGCGTAGGATTTCTAGTCAATAAAAGCATAGCTGGCAACATAGAAGAATACTATAGCATTAACGAAAGGGCAGCAGGTCTTGTAGTTAGGCTCAATAAGAGGTACAAGCTCAAGGTGGTACAGGGCTATGCCCCCACATCCAGCCATGACGACCAGGTAGTGGAACGCTTCTGTGAAGATGTGGAATCGGCAATGGCTAAAGTAAAAACACAGTATACCGTAGTTATGGGAGATTTCAATGCTAAAGTAGGCAAGCATCAGGCTGGAGACAAGGCAGTTGGGAACTATGGTCTAGGGTGTAGAAATAGCAGGGGGGACCTACTAGTTGAGTTTGCAGAACGGAATAACCTACGCATAATGAATATCTTCTCCTGTAAACGGGAGAGCCGGAAGTGCACGTGGAGGAGCCCGAATGGGGACCATAAAAATGAAATAGATTTCATATTATGCGATAACCCTGGCGTCGTGCAGGATGTGGAAGTACTCGGAAGGGTAAGATGTAGTGACCACCGTATGGTAAGATCTCGAATTAGGCTAGATCTGAGGAGGGACCGCTAAAAAGCTAATACGAAAGAAGCCGATTAGTGAGCTAGCAGTAAGGCATAAAGTAGAAGAATTCAGGATCGCGCTGCAGAACCGATACTCAGCCCCTACCCAGGAAGCCGAGCTTACGACACAGGAAGCCAGCGACAACCTTACACGCGTTATCACGGAGTGTGCAGTAGAAGTCGGGGGCACTATGGCTAGACAGGATACTGGTAAACTTTCCCGGGAGACGAAAGATCTAATTAGGAAACAGCAAACCATGACAATCTCCATCCCAGCTGACAGAATAGAACTAACGGAGCTTTCTAAGTCAATAAGTGTAAGACAGCTGACATACGGAAGTATAAAATGGAGAGGATCGAATACGTACGCTGTAAAGAACGGAGGTAGCCTGAAAGCAGTAAAGAGGGGTCTTGGCATGGGGAAAAATCAGGTGTATGCACTTAAAAACAAGCAAGGCAATGTCATCACAAATAGGGATAACATAGTCACAGTGGCCGAGGAGTTCTACAGGGATCTGTACAGTAGCCAGGACATCCAGGATAATGCCGAACGAGAAAGTAGTTCAGAGGAGATAGACATCCCACCAGTAACGACCGAAGAAGTAAGGAAGGCTTTGAAAGAAATGAAAGGGGGCAAAGCACCTGGTGAGGATCAGATAACAGCAGACCTCTTGAAGGATGGAGGAGAAATTGTACTTGAAAAACTGGCAAACCTGTATACGCAATGCCTAATTACCGCAAGCGTACCGGAATCTTGGAAGAACGCGAACATCATCCTAATTCATAAGAAAGGTGACATGAAGGACCTGAAAAATTACAGGCCGATCAGCTTACTGTCTGTCGTCTACAAGGTACTTACCAAGGCAATCGCTAACAGAATTTCTGCAACCTTAGATTTCAGTCAACCTAAAGAACAAGCAGGGTTCCGTAAATGTTATTTAACAATAGACCATATTCACACAATGAATCAGGTGATAGAGAAGTGCGCTGAGTATTCTGAACCCCTATATATAGCCTTCATAGATTATGAGAAAGCATTCGACTTGGTCGAAACCCTAGCAGTTATTCAGGCATTACGGAACCAGGGAGTAGATGAGCATTATGTAAAAATACTAGAGAATATCTACAATGGGTCCACAGCTACCATCATCCTCCATAAGGAGAGCAGTAAAATACCTATAAGGAAGGGCGTCAGACAAGGAGACACAATCTCTGCAATGTTATTCACAGCATGTTTACAAGTATTCAGAACGTTGGATTGGGAACAGGTGGGAGTAAGGGTTAATGGAGAATACCTCAGTAACCTCAGATTTGCTGATGACGTTTCCTTGCTAAGTAACTCGGGGGACGAATTGCAAAGCATGCTTTCCGCACTAGACGAACGGAGTGGAACCGTGGGCCTGAAAAGTAATATGCTGAAAACTAAAGTAATGATCAATAACCTCGGGACAGCACAACAGTTTGGAATAGGGGGCGAAGTAGTGGAAGTGGTAAAAGAATATATCTACTTAGGCCAAGCTGTGACCCCGGATCCCAACCATGAGGCAGAGATAATTAGAAGGATCAGAATGGGGTGGAGTGCATACGGCAGACATTCTCAGATAATGAATAGCAGCCTATCATTGTCCCTGAAGAAGAAAGTGTATAACAGCTGCGTCTTACCGGTACTCACCTACGGGGCAGAAACTTGGAGGCTCACTAAGAGGGTTCAACTTAAATTGAGAACGACTCAGAGGGCAATGGAGCGGAAAGTGATAGGTGTAACATTAAGGGACAGGAAGAGAGCGGAGTGGGTCAGGGAACAAACGCGTGTTAAGGACATACTGGTGGAAATTAAGAAGAAGAAATGGGCGTGGGCAGGGCATGTAATGCGCAGGCAAGATAACCGTTGGTCATTAAGGGTAACAGAGTGGATCCCTAGAGAAGGCAAGCGTAGCAGGGGGCGGCAGAAAGTTAGATGGGCGGATGAGATCAAGAAGTTTGCAGGGACAAATTGGTCACAGTTGGCACAGGACCGGGGTAATCGGATAATAATGGGAGAGGCCTTTGCCCTGCAGTGGGCGTAGATAGGCTGGTGGTGGGGGTGGTGATTATTATTATTATTATTATTATTATTATTATTATTATTATTATTATTATTATTATTATTATGTCCGACTGTCCGAGTGTCATGGCTTGCAACGCTAGGTCTCCTGTTTCTTTTCCTTTTTTTTTTGCTGTTTTGCTTTCTGAGATCACTGTAACTATCTTTACTTTATTGTTTCTTTCATGCATACGGTTTTGTGTGTTGTGTTGTCTTGATTTTAGTTTGTTTTTATGTACGATTTGTATATGGTGTACCAGTACCAAGACCCTAGGGTTGTTCCTGGGCACCGAAAATAAAGGTTGATTGATTGATTGATTGATTGATTGATTGATTGATTGATTGATTGATTGATTGATTGATTGATTGATTGATTGATTGATTGATTGATTGATTGATTGATTGATTATTATTATTATTATTATTAATCTATTTTCATTGCCCTATTTTCGTTTATGTTGCTCGCCTTTGTTACTGTTCCTACTCATATATATCTATATCTGCCCGTCTGTATTGTCAAATTTTTATGACACTGTGTTTTATCGCTTCGCGATTGTTCAAACTTTAGTGTGCCGAAATCATTGATTTTGTTAAATGACCTTTATTCTTCATTATAGTTTTTTTCTTCGCTTGTATTTTGTTGTTCTTCTCACGCGTGGATGTATTTGTGTCGTCGTCTGTCTTTTTCTTAAGTGCGCCAGCACAAAGGCTACGGCTGTACCTGGGCACTATAATAAAGAGATTGATTGATTGATTGATTATGGTGATTATGATGACTCCAGCCACGGAGAACTCTGATTCTGGGGAAGCTGTGGCCTGAACTGTCGCCAGTCTGCCTGTCAATGTAAGCCGTTCCAAAAGACAATGAAATGAAAGCGAAGGAGGCGACTCAAACATGATGTAAATATTTGATTGATTGTGGAATTTAACGCGCCGACGCAACACAGGTGATGAGGCGGACCGCAGTGGAGGGCTCCGGGTTAATTTTGACCACCTGGGGATTATTAACGTGCGCCGAAATCTCGTTCACACGGGCGTTTTTGCTTTTCGCCTCCATTAGACAAGCGGCCACCACGGCCGGGAGTCGAACCCGCGTCCTCGGGCTCAGCAGCACAACGCCTTAGCAACTGAGCCACCGCGGTGGGTATGATGTAGTAAATAAGTCTTTGATAAACACCGCAAGGGGAAACCGTACACTTTCAAAGCACGTTGAGTGTCCGTAGGAATTTTTCGAGGTTCGCACCTGCCCTCGCGCCGTTAATATAAATTTGAATGTTACAACTTTATTCCATTTTGAGAGGAGACATTGCTGACTATATAAAGGAAGTAATTCAAGTTAGCGTCGAAATCACCGAAGCTGCACGTGAGCTGCTAGCTGTGCCGTTGTTAACAGACCACGTGGAGTCAGCGAAAATCGTGTACCCTCTCCAAATTGTCTATAGTATCACGCACACGTCGGCCAGGATGCCAGCACCTTGTATTGGTGTGAACCTGCGAAATCAGCAAAATTCAATGAACAAGTTTGGGCTACCTGGCGATAGAACTTCGCCATGGAAAAACTTTGAAAAGAACTGGGAAACCAGGAAGAACACTTCGACAATACCGCCCGTCTTGTGTAAGAGTTTTTTCTCGTGTCCCCGTTCTTTCGCGCTTTTGACGGCAAATTCATAATGAGCGCGCGCGCCGGAAGCACGCGGAAGCATAAGAGAGAGAAGGCTCTTTATTGAAAAAAGCAGAGAGTTTTGCCGGCGTTTGGAATCGCCTACATGCTTCCCTGCTAGGGGTCGGGGATGTAGGGAAAACAGGCCCTAGAAAGAGGTGGGCAGAAAAAATCAAAAACAAACAAGAAAAACACTGGGGTGGCTTAACGGGCTTGACGGACTATTTTGTAGATTGTGTCACAGAATTCACAATTCTGAAATGTGGCCGCGTTTTCTGTTTGGCTGCTCTGATAAGCACAAAGCAATTCCCGCCGTTGTTACCCACTAGCGCTTGCTTACCCTTAAGCAGTGATAGCGTGCGCGAAGTGAAGCGTTACTTGTTAGTGACGTCTTGTCAGCTGGTGTTTCGTAGCCAAGCAGGTAACGGCAATAGGGGTAGCGTGCTTCTCCTTGGAAAAAAAAAAAAACTGAACAGCGACGCCGGCACTTTGTTGTGTGGGCTAATTCTGCCGATTTAGTTGGTGCGCTTCGTAATAAGGCGCTGGCATAGTAACTGCGGGACACTCGCGTGCTGTTATTAAAATTCAACTGGGTTGTACACGCCAGACGTTTTTTGTTTGACCTTCATCAGAGATGCAGCGTCCGTTGTCTAGAATAGAACCCTCGTCATGCACAGGAGCAAAACCCCGCCGCCGCTACGCGAACCCGGTTGCCTGAAGTTAGACTTGGGGGAAAAATTGAAAAGATAAATAAACAACAAGAGCCCGTTGCTATTTAAAATTTTTTACCATTGCCCTGAGCGATTTTAAAACAAGGCGTGGTTTGTGCTCTTCATCGGCAAAGTTTGCAGCCGATGGTTGACCTCACACTCGTGAAGGCTCGCAAGTCGGCTGCCTGGCATGGCATCACATAAAATATGGCTACAAAGAGCCACGACAAAGTAAAGTGTATTAGTCAAGGACGTGTGATAGCATGTTGAAAATAAGCTGTTACGTACCTCAACCATGTGCCACCAATTCTTCAATTGCGCGCGAAGCGTCACTCTTAATTAAATGTCGAAAGCCCCTAGAACTGCGTAAAGTAACTTCATTCTTAGATCTTGCCACCTTTCGCCCCTTCCCGCATTCTGAGGGGTCACAAGAAGAGGCGGTGCCGTCGTCGCGAGGAGGTGCGCGTGAGGGGGCAACTGTAGACGAGGAGAGCGGCGTAGAGGGAGAGGTTTGCGCTAGTTTGCCTTTTTTCGTTGCTTTAGCGACGGCGAAATCCGAGCGCCATCCAGCGCCTGCGGGTCCAAAGTGAGCCGAGCTACAGCCATCTACTCGCTCTGACTCGATCTGCGTCGACATTGAGCGCGCGTACATTGCAACCGAACGTGAAAACTGGTGGAGAACTGTCTGAGCATTATCCGCCCTTCCTCGGAGGGTGAACATCGTCGTTTGGCTAGGAGTCAAGTTCGTTTTTACTACAACAAAGTTGGGGTTTGTTTACACGTGCCTCGCCGTGAACGGGTGACGGTGCGTCACCTATAAAAGGAAGGAGTTTGCGCTTTAAAGTCAGGACACGAGTGCCGCAATGCTGTCTGAAAGGTTGCGCATGTCAGATTCTTTCTTGACCTGTTTGCTGTACGTCGTTTCTCCTTTCAGCTGATCATGGATTAAACAGCTTTAAGTGTGCATCTGACCCCTCTTCGTCCTTCCGGAATCTACTTTCCCTCACGAACCACGTCGTTCGGGGTATGCCACGATGTGGGTTGCCAGGGAAGGGCCCGGTTGGAAAAGCGGGAGCCACAGTGGTGTGTAGCTCTATCGAACAAATTTCTTGCTGGTTTCAGGCCCTTAAAACAAAAAAATGCGACTCTGAAGCAATAACTCACTCTATTAAAGCACTGAAATATTGCGCACTACACATGTAGACTCCTATAGCTCAGTTAAGAATTTCAAGAATTGTTTTCTTCAGTTAAGGTGTCGCGCCAATTTTCTATGGTACGCCTATATATTTTGCTGTAGAACTTATACAAGTGACCTCGTGTCTTCTCAAAGTAGCCATCACAGAGCCCTTTCAGAAGCCCCAGTGTTAAGTTCGGGTCCCTCACTTATTAATTAAAACCGCCTGGCAGCTAGATATCGTTTGTTACGTACAGTGTTTACTTTTGTGGTGTTTGCCTTCACGCCGACCGAGCGGACTTTGGCGTGAGGGGCGTAAGGAGAAAGCGCGGAGGCTTTTTTGTTATTCGCCGCGCTTTTTTGTCCACCTGACGAGCGGGCCCGGGCAGGACGACGCATACAAACGCGTCGGTCACTCCATAATAGCTGAAAGGGATGTAAGCTTTCGGATGGAAATTTCCTTGCGTTCGTTTGAGAAGCCGGCGGAGGGGGACCGTTGACATTTTAACGACCGCGATTACCGCCACGAGAATCCCCGAACCGGACAGGAGCTCAAGGCCGGTCAAGGGGTCAAACCTTGGGTCAAACATAGGAAGAGGTCACCAGACGTTCTGTCTGTGATAGTTGCACTGCTCAAAGCTGCTGTGCAAAGTTTCAGTTCGTCACACGTCTCACCCTGGCGACTCGGCGGCTGGGATGCGTCAATAGGTAGGCGACCAGACTTTGTTAGGCGCTCCACGTGTCTACAAAGGATAGGAATTATGGCGGCGCGGAGCGCAAACATAGGCGTGCAGGTTTGGCAATACTTTAAGACGTGCCGCCCGAGAGCCAATTCCCGCCGTTAGGTCTGCGTTTAGTTGGTTGGTTTTCATTTCTGTAATATTTGTGTTTTGCGGAATGCCTTTGGGTTTCTGTATGAGAGTGAGAGGTCGGTCAAGTGACTATTTTGAACCCACCTAGCTTTCTTTGTCACAGTGTCCAATCAGTGGCCTAGTGTGGGCTAATCAATGAGCCATCCTCACTCTCAAGTTGTGACGTCCCTTTTGTGGGCGGGGTTTTGTTGGTAAAACCAATGAGTTTGAGGTTTTTGGAGGAACAGGGGAGAACAGAGAGAGGAGAGGTGGAGAGCGGCGAGCTCCCGCTCGACGCGGGCCTTGCCCGACCTCTTGTTTGCGATCACGAGCCATGAGTTGTAAATACGTAGTGCAAATAAAGTGTACATATTGCCGCGAACCATACATTGGGTTTGTTTATTTGTGTTTTGCTTTTACCGCCCGGCTGCGCCGGTCTGTGTTATCTCTGCGCCAAGGGAAGCGCGTGTTCCATTATTTCTTTCTGTGCCGCATGTGTTATCTGTTCTGATAGGGAGAGCATTCCGATCTAACGTGAACATCCCGGAATAATCTTCTTGCATCTACAATGTTCTCGATGCGAATCGACGGTTCCAGAACCACGCGCGCCGAAAGATAAAAAGCCTGCAGAGCAGACGCCGGGGCATTCGATTCGACGACACTCGCCTGTGCAAGTCACTTTGTTGACCGCTGCTTCGCCGCCTCTGTATTCTTTTGAGTTGTTAGGGGAGCACAAGTTCGCTCCAATAAACGTATTTCTCATTCAAGACAACTGCTTCGTCCTTGTCTTCGTGACATCTGGTGGAGGTGCTGGGTACTAAGCCTTTATGGCCTCTACGACATCTCGAAGCCGCCAAGCCAGTCCAACCAGAGAAAGCCCCCGACTGCAAGGATTGCTACCCGAGTTCGGTCTTCTGCCAGAAGGGCCCAAGAGAAGGAACGCTGCAACCAACACCATGGTGCAAGAAACAACGTCGCCAATCATCCTGCAGCAGCCCCGAGAACCGCCATCGTTCCGGGGAGCCCCCGCTGAAGACCCCGAAGAATGGTTGGAGAAGTTGGAGCGCGTCCGCATCTTCAACAGGTGGGACGACGAAGAAACTTTCCGGCATGTCTTCTTTTACTTAGAAGATGCTGCTCGAACTTGGTTCGAGAACCATGAGAGCTCTTTGACCGACTGGACTCAATTCAAGAGGGAGTTTCTTAAGACCTTCACTACGGTGGTGAGAAAAGAGCGAGCTGCGCTTTTGCTTGAAACTCGAACGCAGCACCCCAACGAAGGAGTCGTGATTTTCGTTGAGGAGATGAAGCGACTTTTTCGTCGTGCGGACCCTGAAATGACCGAGGAAAAGAAGCTCAGGTTTCTAATGCGAGGAGTGAAGCAAGAGCTTTTTGCTTGTCTAGTCCGTAACCCTCCGAAGACAGTGGCCGAATTCGCGTCTGAGGCGGCCGCGATGGAGAAGACGCTAGAAATTCGAACGAGGCAGAACGACCGCCCTGTCAACGCGCTGTTCTCGGAGACCATCGGTGCTGCAAATGGAAGCTCCGATACATTGCGAGAGACCATCCGAGCAGTGGTCAGGGAGGAGCTTCGGAAGCTTTTTCCAACGACGCCGCAACCTCAAGTGGCTTCCCTGACCGACGTAATCCGAGAAGAAGTCCAAAACGCACTGGGAACTTCTACGCCGTCGGAAGCACCCCGCGAACCACAAGCCATGACCTACTCCTCGGCTGTTCGTCAACCCCGCCCTGCTCCAACCCGTCGTCAAGAGGCCGAGCCATACCGCCGTCCAACGCCGCCCGCCCGACGTCCTGTAGACCAATACCAGACGCCAAGGAAGACCGACGTGTGGCGAACGCCCGATAATCGCCCGCTGTGCTACCACTGCGGAGAGGCCGACCACATCTACCGTCGCTGTCCCTACAAGAGGCTCGGTTTGCAAGGGTTCTCCGTCGACGCCCCACGCCCCCGATACGGCCAGCGCCCTGCTGAGATCGAAGAATACCTCTCCAACACCAACCGAGGACCAGCCCGCTTCAACCGTTCACCGTCGCCCTACCCGTCTCAGTCACCGAACCGCCGCAGCATTGCTGACTTCTCACCTGGAAGGTCCCCCAGCCCACGCGGGGGAAACTAAAAGCAGCAACTTCGGGAGGTAAAGTTGCACAACGGCGGAAAAATAAAAACCCTCCAACGACGCAGCGACTCGCTGAAGACCATCATTCACGACATGCCCTCATCCGGACGACCCGACCTAGCCCTAACGAGACTCCTGAACACGACGACAGCTACACGGCGCGACGCGTACCCGACCTGACCGAGACGTCCGTTGAGAAGACGACGACAACGACGATGCACACTGCCCGACCGCCAACACGTACAAGCAGAGATACGACGCCCCGACGAACCCGGAACTCGAGGAAGACTGCATCTGACGTCAAGGTGTCCATCGACGGCTTTGACGTCGTCGCCCTCGTAGACACGGGAGCTGACTATTCGGTAATGAGCGGACCATTTGCGTCTAAACTGAAGAAAGTTATGACCAGATGGGACGGTCCGCACATACGCACAGCAGGAGGCCACCTCGTGACGCCAAGTGGAACGTGCACATCGCGCGTCACCATAGACGGCACAACGTACCCTGCGGCGTTCGTCATTCTGCCTAACTGCTCCCGCGACGTAATTCTTGGAATTGACTTTTTGATGGACAACGGTGCAATAATCGATCTGCAGACCAAGTCAATAACTTTTTCCCCCAATCACTCCATGACGCCGGAACCGAACCCCGAACGACGTGCTGCTGTAAGGATTGCCGATGATCATGTCACCCTGCCACCCCGCGCAAGCTTGATGGTCGCAGTCTACTGTGAAGATGCTGCTCCTGACGTAGACGCTATCGTAGACACTGATCAAAGGGTGCTTCTCGACCGTGGTGTGTCGGTCGCAAGAGGCATTGCGCGCTTCAAGGAACACCAATCTCACATTCTGGTTACTAATTTCACCGAGGAGTACCAGCATTTAAACAAGGGCGCGGCAATTGCATTCCTCGAAGAAGCGCAAGAAGCAAGTGACGTGATCGCGGTCGCCGACTTTGAACGCACACCCGTAGAAACCTTCAAGCTCCCGCAGCCCTTCGACGTGAATCCGGCGCTACCGCAAGAACAACGGAACAAATTATTGGCTTTGCTGCGTCGCTATAGCGAATGTTTTTCGTCGAGCGCAAAACTACGTCAGACCCCTCTAGCGAAGCACCGAATAATAACCGAAGATGGAGCCCGACCTACCCGACAGTCACCGTACCGCGTCTCTTCACACGAACGGGAAGCCATCCGGACTCAAGTCGACGACATGCTCAGCGACGACATTATACAGCCATCGAAAAGCCCCTGGGCTGCGCCCGTCGTACTCGTAAAGAAAAAAGACGGCACATTAAGGTTTTGTGTTGACTACCGGCGACTGAACAAAATCACGAAAAAGGACGTGTACCCCCTCCCCCGAATCGACGACGCCCTCGACCACCTCTGCCACGCGAAGTACTTCTCATCAATGGACCTGAAGACCGGCTACTGGCAAATTGAAGTGGACGAGAGAGACCGAGAGAAGACTGCATTTATAACCCCAGACGGCCTATACGAGTTCAAGGTGATGCCGTTTGGGCTGTGCACAGCACCAGCGACGTTTCAAAGAGTCATGGACACTGTGCTAGCTGGCCTTAAGTGGCACACCTGCCTCGTATACCTCGACGACGTAGTGGTATTCGCCCGGACTTTCGACGAACACCTTGAAAGGTTGGAGTCTGTACTCGAGGCCATTCGTACGTCGGGGTTGACGCTGAAGCCTGAAAAGTGCCGTTTCGCATACGGGGAACTCAAGTTCTTGGGCCACGTCGTCAACGCCGCGGGAGTCCTACCTGACCCGGCAAAAACTTCAGCCATTGCGAACTTCCCAAGGCCGAAAGACAAGAAGGGCGTGCGAAGATTTCTCGGGCTGTGCGCATACTACCGGCGCTTCGTCGCAAACTTCGCACGCATTGCAGAGCCACTCACGCGCTTGACGAAAGATAGCACCCCTTTCAGCTGGGAAAACGACCAAGAAAAAGCATTCTGCGAGCTCCAAAAACGCCTGCAAAGCCCGCCCGTGCTCGCTCATTTCGACGAAAATGCCGAAACGGAAATGCACACGGACGCCAGTGATATAGGCTTGGGTGCCGTCCTTGTCCAAAAGGAAAGCGGCTGCGAAAGGGTAATCGCCTATGCCAGCCGTGGTCTGTCGAAGGAGGAGAAAAACTATTCTGCCTCTGAGAAAGAGTGCCTGGCTATTATATGGGCGATTTCAAAATTTCGCCCATACGTGTATGGAAGGCCATTCAAGGTTGTAACAGACCACCATGCGCTGTGTTGGCTCGCCAATTTGAAGGACCCCTCCGGCCGTCTTGGGCGGTGGAGCTTGCGCCTGCAGGAGTTCGACGTTACCGTCGTTTATAAATCCGGCAGGAAACACTCCGACGCCGACTGCCTGTCCCGCGCCCCCGTCGACCCACCACCACAAGACGCTGATGAAGACAGCGCGTTCTTCGGGGTCGTGACGGAGAGCGACCTAGCCGCCCAGCAGCGTGCCGACCCCGACTTACGCGTCATAATCGAGTACCTCGAGGGATGCAACGTTGCCGTTCCTAGGACCTTCAAACGCAGCTTACCAGCATTCAGCCTCAGAAACTCCGTCCTCGTGAAGAAGAATTTCAGCCCCGGAACAAGAGCGAATTACCTTCTCGTCATCCCCGCGGACCTTCGTGACGAAATTTTGGAAGCGTGCCACGACGACCCGTCTTCTGGACATCTTGGCACAGCCCGCACTATTGGAAAAATCAAGGCGAGGTACTACTGGCCCGGCCTTACCTCTGACGTCACCCACTACGTCCGGAGCTGCCGTGACTGCCAGCGACGAAAAACGCCGCCGACAAGACCCGCCGGACTTCTGCAACCGATCGCCGTCCCTTCGAGACCATTTCAACAGATTGGAATGGACCTTTTAGGCCCGTTCCCTACGTCACGATCACAGAACAAGTGGATTGTCGTAGCGACAGACTACATGACGCGCTACGCAGAGACCGCCGCTCTTCCGAGGGGGACTGCACAAGAAGTGGCAAAGTTCTTTATAAGCCAAGTTGTGCTGCGACATGGAGCCCCGGAAGTCCTAATCACCGACCGCGGAACGGCATTTACTGCGGAGCTGATGCAAGGAGTACTACGCTACAGCAACACGGATCACCGAAGAACGACGGCGTACCACCCCCAAACGAACGGACTAACAGAACGTCTGAACAAGACAATCGTAGATATGCTGTCAATGTACGTTGACGTTGAACATAAGACTTGGGACGAAGTGCTCCCGTATGTCACGTTTGCGTACAACACGTCTATCCAGGAGACGACGCAGCTGACGCCGTTCGAGCTTGTCTACGGTAGAAGGCCGACTACGATGCTCGACGCCATGCTTCCGCATGTAGAAGACGACGACCTCAACGCCGACGTCCACGGATATCTTCAACGTGCGGAGGAGGCCCGCCAGCTCGCTCGAGTTCGTATAACGGACCAGCAGCTGGTGGATGCGGGCCGCTACAACCTCCGACGTCGAGACGCCGAGTACCAACCAGGGGATCGTGTGTGGGTTTGGACTCCCATCCGACGACGCGGACTCAGTGAGAAGCTCCTGCGACGGTATTTCGGACCCTACCAGATTCTACGACGTGTCGGCCAACTTACCTACGAGGTGATCCCCGATGGTGATTCCGGAACATCACGACGACGCACGCGGCCCGAAGTCGTCCACGTGGTTCGCTTAAAACCTTTCTACGGTCGATAACGAATTTTATTTCTATTTTTGGACTGTCGCTTATGTTAGCATCGGGTCGATGCACCCTTAGAGGGGGGGGGGGGGGTAATGCCGCGAACCATACATTGGGTTTGTTTATTTGTGTTTTGCTTTTACCGCCCGGCTGCGCCGGTCTGTGTTATCTCTGCGCCAAGGGAAGCGCGTGTTCCATTATTTCTTTCTGTGCCGCATGTGTTATCTGTTCTGATAGGGAGAGCATTCCGATCTAACGTGAACATCCCGGAATAATCATCTTGCATCTACAATGTTCTCGATGCGAATCGACGGTTCCAGAACCACGCGCGCCGAAAGATAAAAAGCCTGCAGAGCAGACGCCGGGGCATTCGATTCGACGACACTCGCCTGTGCAAGTCACTTTGTTGACCGCTGCTTCGCCGCCTCTGTATTCTTTTGAGTTGTTAGGGGAGCACAAGTTCGCTCCAATAAACGTATTTCTCATTCAAGACAACTGCTTCGTCCTTGTCTTCGTGACAATATTGTACATTTTGAGTTTGCTTGGAGTAGACCGTCGTCGGCTATCTGCCATCGGCCAACGAGCCAGCAATCGTCGTTTCATCGGACCATCTCTTCGATCATCGGCGTCAGCGACCGATTCACCTATGAAAGTTAACTCCCAGCTTCATAGCTTTCTATATACAATCTTGGGCAGTATCTCCGGGAACATGGAGACATGTTGGACAGTGCAGTAGATCCGCATAGACTCGTTAATGGTCAGCTTGTTTTAAAGCGAAAGGATGAAATGACTCATTGTACGAAAAAGCCGGCGTCGGCGTAGGCATCGGCGTAGGAAGCCGTGAAACGTCTCCTCACCATCGTGTCCAGGAAGTGTTCCATAGCACGCCCTTTAAATCGGCAGTAGTGAAATGTGGCTGTGCACTTCACTACAGCGTAGGCGATTGAGGTCGCGAAAGAACGCAGCCAAACCAGCGATCAGGCAGGTAGCGAAATTCACCATGGTCGTCAACTCTCTCATATTAGGTGGTAAGAGCAAGCAGCGGCGTAACGCATAGGAGACTGATCGAAGCCATTCGAAAGCGTACGGCGGATATCGATGGCGAAGCAGGTCGTCTGAAGCGGCAACAGGACGAAGCCCTTCGACAACGCGGGGCGGTAAAAACGCGTCTCAGGCATCCAAATGAACATAAATGATGGCGTAGGTGTCTTAGGACTTTTTTTTATTTCGCATTTGTATAAAAGACACAGCTTCTGCAGCCGGGAACAAGAAACACGGATTTGTCTGCCTTCGTAACCACAATGGCCGATCCAAGATGGGTTGCAGATCGATTGGCCCCCTTGGCCCCCTCCAGGTACGTTCTGAACTCGTAAGAACTTGGTACGTGTGTTGGAGGTGCATGATTAAAACGGTCGCACGCGAAGGATAAACTTCGAACGAGTACAAACGAAGAATCCGGAACGAGCGCTACCCCGTGTTCACCTGGTAAGCGTACCCTGGGTGCTGCCCCCAGCCCCCGTTACGGGCTGGGTACCAATATGCTTAAGGAATCACTGTGTGAACAGCAACAGCGTGTAATTCAAGTTTCAAGTTTATTCACTTTTCAATTGTAGAAAGTGAAGCAAGAGCTAAAGGCTACGGCCTGACAGAGGCTCTTGCTTCACGGGGCGATCCAGCAGTACAGCAATCAAAACAATAACATTCAATTTCATACACACAAAAATATACTCGCAACGTGAGTAGGGTGAGGGGAGTGGGGTAAAATACATGTATTCACAGGCTCTCCCGTACAGCTGTAGAATACTTAAATACAACAAAAAATAGTTTGTAGCTTGCAAACACACAACTTATTGTTAAAGGTACATCTTGTATACATGCAGTAAACAAATAATAAATATAATAATAAATTTACAGACAAAAAGAAATTGCAATAACAGGCAGATTAAGAGAGTCCAATACAAAGTTCTAGCATCATTTTTTTAATGAATTTGTTAGACAACCGTCTGCTACAATCATAGTTTTCCTCAATTTTATTTAAGAGCCATGTTATCTGGAAATCAGTATGTTGTTTACCGTGATTAGTACGGATCTGTGGTGTTTTTCTAAGCCTACCACTCAGGCAGTACCTACTCGCTGGCTGAGGCGGATAGTGATTATAAAGGTTATTATTTATGATGTACCGTAGCAATTTGTAATAATATATTTGACTAGCTTTAAGCAAACCGTATTTGGAAAATAAATTATGTGTTCTTAAATTCTGAATTCTTCCGTGGTAATTTCTGAAAATTCTGAGTTCCTTCTTTTGCAATATAATAAGTCTATTGTAACTATGAGTGGTCGTGGTACCTCATACCAAAGAACAGCATGGTAGCCTGTTATTGCAAAATTGATGATAGCCTGTTATTGCAAAAATTGCTGTACTATACCTTACTTTATTCTAATAAAGTAAGGTATAGTACAGCAATTTTTTCAACCAAAGGGGGATAAGAGATGAGATTTTAAAGAGGCAACGAACAGTTTTACTTAGCTCAGAGCACAATTTTTCTACGTGTGTGTTCCAGGATAGGTCATTTCTAAACCAAATACCTAAGAATTTCTGTGTTTATACTTGGTCTATTTTACAGTTTCGGAACAGTATCGTTAAATTAGTATTTGTTCATTTATTAACTGGCGCAAATATTATATATTTAGTTTTACTGACATTTAATTGAAGCTTATTCATATGCAGCCACTTTGACAGAATATCCATGTATTTGTTAACGTTTATTTCCAGGTCAGGAAGTGATTTTGAGGAGAAGAACATATTAGTATCATCGGCATACATGACTAACAGTGGGGAGTTAGGTATTGCCGACAAGTCATTAACATATAAGTTAAATAGCAATAGGCCAAGTATTGAACCTTGGGGAACGCCGCTTTCTATCTTACGTTTAGTTGATGTTACGGTATGTATTGACACATACTGGTACCTATTAGATAGTTTCTTAAAAGTTCTAATGCAACTCCACGTGTTCCATAGTCGTGTAACTTTTGTAGTAGGACTTCATGATTTACTGTTTCCAATGCTTTGCGCAGGTCTAAAAACATACTAAGTATGTATAGTTTTTATTTTATTTATTTATTTATTTTTATTTAAAAATTTCGTTCAGACATATTGTCCAGAATGAGAGGGCTAAAGACAACAAGCTGCCTGGCTAGGGCCCTGACACCCAAAGTACATTGCACAGGAGCGATAAGCAGCGAATTTTGCTCTATATTGCTAAGAATTTCGTGTTTTGTCATCAATAGTGCATGTTCGGTGGATTTGTTTTTTCCGGAAACCGTACTGTGCATCACTTAAAACTTTGTATTTGTCCACAAACTCAGCCAGTCGAACACTTATAACACGCTCAAACAGTTTAGACAATACTGGCCACACGGAGATTGGTCTGAAATTATTTATCGTCTTGTCCCTTCCACCTTCATGAACCGCGCACACTCTTGCTATTTTGAGGTTGTCTGGGAATATACCAGTTTCTGACATAGTATTGATGATGTGAGCCAAAAGTTGGGAGATTATATCTGCAACGTACTTAATTCGAAACCCTTAATTAAATCTGTTAAATTTCCTCCTTTTTTCTGTCACTGATAAGTTTCGTTCTCAATTTGTTCATTTTGAGAAAGAGCACAGCTTGGTACTTCTTTGGGACCGCCGTAAAAGCCAGATGGGAAAGAAAATTCCCTTCCTGCACGTAAGGAGCACCTAATATCTACAGATGAGACACAATAACTCATGATCTGTTGGGGATACTCTATGTTTGGCTTAGATCAAAGTATGAAGTAATGGGAGGTAAAGATAAATAAAATGTTAACAGTGAAGTAGAAACTGCCAAACTTCATATAGTTCTTAGGCGTCAGTAAAATATAAAAAGTAGAAGGGTACATTTCAATTGGGAATAGTGGAGACCCAAATCACAAGAAAGGCATCAGGCCTGTAATTAGCATGGAGCGGTTAACATTCGCGAAGCCGTTCCGAATAATGAACAGCAGCTTACTGCAGCCTCGTGTCATCAAGCGCGTATAATAAATACTTTCATTTCTCACGTGTGAAGATGCGACTTCCGACATACCCTTAAAGAGCACATAGATCATCCCAAGAAGGGGGAGAGGAAAAATTGCGGGTGTCAGTGGGTGCGTTCCAATTTCCCCTTTAAACGACGTCGTTACCGTCTTCGCGGACAGTCCAGCGTGTTAAACCCCGTTCCGATTCGAACAAAGCAGTCAACGAAGACTGGTTCGAGGAGGCAGCATCAAAGTCAGCAGCGATGCGGGCTACCTTCTTGTCTAAACTAATAAGTGATGCCAGCGCCACCTTTTAACACGAAAGTGTTTTATTCCGGGATACACGAAGATGTCACAGACGTTATATCCGTCACGCAAATGACGCCATGGTACAACGAAGCGAGCGGCCTGTAAAGGGTGCACCCCTGCACATAGGGGCTTCTTGAGGGGAAGCAACCTTCAATACTAAAGAGTACGTTATACTTAGGGTTGTTCGTTTCCGGGTTTTATATTTCAACACGACAATGTTTTATGCCGGGATACAACAAGATTTCACGGACGTCATATCCGTCACGGAAATGACACCAGTACACCTTTGCCGAAGCGACCCGCCAGCAGGACGTCGCTCGCGAAGCACACCCACAAGACAGCCGCCGACCCGCAAATCATGCTCAGGTGCAGATTTCGCTGCACATTTCACTTTCGTGTTTTACCGATTTATGAGAGAGGAATCAACCACATTTTCTGAGTATTAAGTTGTTACAAACTAACTTGTTGTTTTATCGAAATATTTAGCATAATTCACTAGTGGTGAAGATGCTTTTGTTTATTTTTTAAATAACGCAATGTTTGTAATAATAACGGCGATACTACTGACGAAACCTGCTGCTTGCGTTTCTCAACATGTCTGCTGCGAGGTTGTCGTCTGCGTTGGTGACCGCTGCGCCGTTATAATTCTTCTTCCTTTAGACGTCTAATTAGGCCGCTTCGTAGGCTGTCTACCAAGCTCTCCGCGAATTGGAACGGAGCCATTCTTAGCGCGCACCAAGAGCCAGGGAACAAGCTGTGGTAAACGACAATTTATTTACGTTGCTAGAGACCCGCCGAATGCTACACAACCTGAACTCGCGCTGTGAACTCGCTAGCGTGTTATATTTCAGTAAGACCGATTTCAAGAGCCGCAATACTATGCTAACGTATTTCGAAAGTATCTGTTGCAACGCTTGCCCCATGTTTTATTATTCCACATGCAAAGGATTAAGCCCCCATTCTTTCGCCGGCATGAGTTTTAAGAAGAACGGTTATGGTGCTGTTGAGCCCACCCATTCAGAAGTAACGTCACAGGAGCGGCTTAAAAAGTCGCGCGGAATGGTATCAGTTTAGCCACATTATCAGAGGACTTGAGCGCACACCAGTCATCCGAGGAAATGCACACAATGCTTCGTAATAAAACACCGCGATAAGCGCATCCATTACTCTGACAAACAGGGTTCCGGAATACTCTAAGAGCTCGCGGTCGAGATCACCTTCGTCCAGCAGAGAGAAACGTCAGTGAGTTATACCACTTCCCTCCAAAACGTCGACTTCACCAAAGTGCTCTACAGCGCCCAGTCAATGAGATTAAGCAAGTCGTCAAATCTGGCGAATAATGAGGCGCAGCACACGATTTGAGTGAACAAAAAATTATGCAGGAGCTCTAAGCACTTCCTTTTGACATGAGAAACTTAGTTCATCGACAAATCTGCTGCCAATGTTGACTCTAAGCCTACAACACCCTCTTCATCGCACTTACTGCAGTACTCATTCAGAATCACTATCCACGCGGCTGCAACCCTGCCTCCACAGAAGCTGGTCTAACTCACACTGCGGGGAAGAGAGCTCTATCTTTCCAGCTGATACATTGGTGGCCACTTGTTTTTTAGTCCACGAGTGCTGGATCCGGCATTTTGGCAAAGTTTTTGTCACTGATCCGCGTACCAAGAGCGGCAGAAAAACATACAACGACAGAGCGCGTGCGGAGAGGGTGACGTCAGCCGAGCTGGCTGCGGATTTGGCTGCGGTGGCCCTGCGTCCGCAACGCACTCGACCTACAGCTATAGCTATTAGAAAGATTTCAAGCCGAAGCTCGGCCCACCCCCCTAAACGCCCGTCGCATCACGTTTCAACGCTCCTGTCACCGCTTGTAAAATTTACGCGTTGTAAAATGGAGTCCGAATCGAAAGCAGCGCCTAGTAGCCAGAAAAAGGAATGAAATGAAAATGGCGGCGACGAAATGCCGATACTAATGAACAACAAAAGGAGCGACAGGCAGCCAATGCTGCAACTAGGCGAGCAAGCATCACCACCGAAGTTGTCAGAACGAAAACTACGGTTGGCACGCTGTACAAGGGTCACGCGAAAAACGCCATGTTGCGGGCTTATGAACCCGGAGCAAGGCGCGCGTATGAGACCAAGCCTATGTTCGCGAAGGAAAGGGATGAGATGGTCACGCATTCTTAAAGATCCAACAATGCATCTTGCTTTTTCTTCTTCTGATGCCCGCGCTATACAACGCGTCGCAGCCAATATGACTTAAGCACGACACGTATTGCTGCGGGAAATGCTGACGCCATCGTCAGTTCCGGTAGGAGTAGTCACGTGCTTTCCGGAAACAGGTTTTATGAACGCCTTTTTTGGGCGCCAGCTACGTGTGCACTTTCGCCAACCTAGCCAAGTAAAACTTTCACGTTAAACCAAAGGAACAAAGCGCGACGTTGGATAAAGTTTTGCACTGGGCGCGCGACCCAGTGTCGACTAAAATCATATGTTCAGCATTGTCACTGGCCCAATGTGCCCACTTTATCGCATTCCTCGATCGTCCAGACGCACTGTGGTGGAGATGATCTACAGGAACGTACGGGAGTGTTCACCAAGCTGCGGCGCTAGAAACAAATTGATAGCAGACAAAATTGACGTTTCTGTAGACGATGGTGCAACGTTTCCAGGTCACGAGGAAGCTGTGTCGGGAGTCGCGACTTTAATTCTGGGTCAATAGTGTGCAAAAAGCATCGAGCATTTTGTAAGTTGCTCCATAGACGGTTTCATTCAGTCACCGCAAAGTGGTGAGCCATGGCAGAAGCTTCTGTTTTCTTGAAATATACCTTGCGGTATTTTCGGTAAAGAAGGCCCTTACGGGCCGCTTCGTCGGCTTTTTGGTTACCTTTGATGCCTCTGTGTCCAGGTATCCACTGCATTTTAATGTTGTGTCCAGCCGACCAGGCAAGATGGTGAAGGTAAGATATATCACAGGCTGCGATTTGGTGGAGGGAAAATCTATTTCTCCTACGCAGAATTTGCAGAGCTGCCTTGGAGTCCGTGAAAATACTCCATTGGTGCGGCTCATGGCGCAGGATGTAAATGATTGCCTCCTTCAAAGCGTAGAGCTCAGCCGCTGTCGAAGATGTTTGTCGCTCCAGACGAAATTAAAGCATTTCACCAGTTTGTGGTATGTATATACCTGAAGAATAGCTTTGCATGGTTGATGAACCATCGGGGAATATGAATGTTCTTGCTGAATGCGCTCTATACATGTAGTCTAAAACGATGTGGAGGATTTCTGACTGAGGCATAGTCTTCCTGGGGCCAATTCCTGGGATACCACATTCAATTTGTAGGGGAACAAGGTTCCACGGAGGGAAATGCGGCGGAATTATTGGTGAGGGCTGGGTTGGAACAGATAGTGGTATGCTCTGAATGGTCTGGGCGAATCCGGAGCTGCTGCAATTGGAGGGGATACGACTTAGGAAATGATGTCTTGCGTGTAGACGATGCCTCAAGTGCACTCGAAGGGTCTCCTGTTGTCTAATAATTTCAAAAGGCAAACAACGTGCCTCTGCCACGGTTCCAACGCTCGAAGACCCCTTCGGAAGTCCAAGACAGGTGCGTAGGTTGTTGTTTCTGGCTGCCTCAAGGCTTTTCTTGCTTGTCTCAGATATTTTATGTAGGATAGGGAGGCTGTAACGCAGCACTCCATTCATATAGCTCTTGTGCAGCATAACCATTGAATGGCAATCACTGCCCCATCGTGGACCCGCAAGACATTTAAAGATCTGAGCGGTCGAAGAAATGCGGCTCCGTATCCGTTTGACTTCGGGTGACCAGGTCAAGTTGCGGTCTATTAAAACTCCTAGAAAATTTTTAACTCGTGCATACGAAAGAATGCGCCCGCCCAGTATCAATGGATAGCGATTCATATTTTTTCGTGTGAAGGCCATGGCCACGCTCTTATCTGGAGAAGGTTGAAGGCCGCGGGCTGCGAGGTAGTTAGGAATGTTGTACAGGGCTCTCTGTAATCGCTGCTGTGTACATCGTCGGGAACGAGAAGCACACCACACACATATATCATCTGCGTACAGCGTGATCTTAACTCCACGTGGAAGGATTCTTTTGAGTGAAATGAGGGTC
Source organism: Haemaphysalis longicornis (assembly GCF_048455015.1). NCBI lineage: Eukaryota > Metazoa > Arthropoda > Arachnida > Ixodida > Ixodidae > Haemaphysalis > Haemaphysalis longicornis. The sequence goes on along the minus strand of NW_027526203.1, from coordinate 416,564,927 downwards.
AGGTTGAACAGTAACGGCCTTAGTACGGCACCTTGTGGTACACCTTTTTCCACGGCGTATTGCGAAGTTGAGCCTTCCGGAGTGGTCATGAAAAGGTGTCGATCATCAAGGTAGTCCGCTATCCATGCGTATAACTTGCCCCCAAAGCCATGATCTTCAAGAACGGCAAGAATGGCTGTGTGTAGGACTGAATGAAACGCGGCCTTTATGTCCAGGAAAATTGCGGTTGGCGTGCATCCAAAACTAAGTGATTCTTCGAGTGAGGACACTAGAGCAATGATATTGCCTATCGCTGATCTGTTCTGACGAAAACCATTCATTTCCTGGGGATAAGCCTTCCTGCTCTCGAGAAACCATGTCATCCTTGTAGGCATCATCTTTTCCATTAGCTTTCCGATACAGCTGAGCAAGGCAATAGGTCGGAACGATGCATAACTATGCCTACACAAATAGCTACCTATTTCGCCTTGGAGCGATGCCAAATCCGCACTGCGACAATTGTGCTTGTGTCGAAACAATTGAACACATTTTATTAGAATGTGCGGCCTACATGGAACCGAGATCCCACTTCCTTGAAAGCATGGAACGTCTAGAACAGGGAGCAATTACTCTCAGAATTATTTTAGGACCATGGATTCATCCGTCAAAGCAGCGCCGAGCTCTACGGAGTTTATTCTCTTATTTGGATGAAATTGGTCTAATTTCAAAATTCTAAATTATGTGGCCCAAGCTAGGAACAAAAATATGCACGCACGTCCGCTAACGCGCCAAGTCCACGACAGTTTTTTTTTTCTTTTTCTTTTCTGCCCAGCTCTTCCTTGGGCCTTTTCTTCCCCCATCCCCAACCCACAGCAGAGAAGCATGTAGGCGTCTGTAAATGCCGGCAAATCTCTCTGCTTTTCCAATAAAGAGCCTTCTCTCGCTCTCTCTCTTCTCTCTCTCTTGACTTTTCTGTAAGACCAAACTTCCGACGACTACAACACCGGAAGGACGGCGGCATAAAACGTTATTAACAGCTGAAGTTTATTTCGAGACACCGCATGCAAACAATGACACGGTCGCCGTAATCACGGATCAAATTAAAAAGGGTCAAAAACTCTATTACGGTGTTGTTCAAAGAATGGCCAACCTATAAAATTGCATCAACCACGAGCCGACCAATAATCCATTTTTTTCTGCTAAAGGGACACCAAAGGAACACTGACGCACTGGCCCCCCAAATCTCAGTATTTTGGCAGCTTGCAGCACCGGATGATCACTATATGCACTGTTCAAAAACAAATTATCAGGGACACTTAAGAATGCTTACATGGGGGATTTGCCAAGCATGACGTTTTATTTAAAGTATTGACGTCAAATAGTTCTGCCGTGATAACGTTATTTTCTCTTGCTACAATGTATTTGTAAATGTAGGGATATATGTATGACATCTATAATCACGTCGAAACGGTTGCGGTGGGATCGGCTAGTGGTGCTTTTAGTGCAGCCAGTGACTGCCTTTTTGTCGCAGCGTAGAATCTTCTGTACCTGGCACCTTATGCGGCATACTTCTGTGGGTGACCACGCTTACCAACTGCCCATGAGGTAGACGCTTCGGAATTATTTCTTACAGATGCGGCAACGACCCCACAAGGATGTTCCGTGATGCCACTGTGTCCTCTCATCCCCATGGTCATTATACTTTTCCAATTACGTAGTTGTCTTCTACCTGTTTCTGTGACTGAAAAGCTTGGCAAATCGCCCTTCTGAGCCTATACATATATGATTTTAGCTTGCATACACTTTCCTAGTTTAGTAATTACATCCTTAAAACACTCCCGTAGGTCTCCAGTGGTGCGATTGGTGTCCCCTCGTTACCATCCCCATTATCTTTCTCCCGTTGTTCGTTCCGTGATGTCTGCCCGTTCGACTTGAGTTTTAAAGCGAAAGCTTCCTTAGTGAGACCGATGGTGTTCTCAAAAAACACTGATGCGCTTCCGCATAGATCGGTTGGTCGACCGAAAAGCTCTAATAAGATCTATGGACACACGGCCCGGGCGTGAAACAGGGCTTTCAGTGCGTCGAAAATTTTACTTGAAAATAAAAAAAAGGAACCGTTCTAGATAAGATAATACACGCATCGATCATGAAGGAGGAGTACAATGGTATACCTTTATCTTATAAACCATGTATCGCTATACATTTAGATCGTTTGTAGATGCGTTTAATTAGTGCGCGAGAAATCGTCTATGGGTTCGTTCTTTGTTTCTGGTTTGTGTCTTCGAAGGTTTGACGAACGATTGGACGCAGTTTTTGTGAAGGTTGAACGCACTTTTAGCTTTCACGCTTCTCTCAACTTTCATTCGGAAAGGATGGCAATTTGTTTAGTCTCGTCGTCATTTCTGGGCTACTTTGCTTGGGGGGTGTTCTCTGTGAACAAACATCACTGGCGCACAGGTGAGCTTCAACGGCAACCAATGCAATCCGGGTTATAATATGCAAGTGCACAGCGTAAATAGCCCGTCTGATAGCGCAGGGCGCCTTTGCCAAATGAATTAGGGCCCCCTAGCAACCCGCGAGCTAATGGTACTTTCGTGACTTGGAACAGTACTGTCCCGTTCCTGACAAATATTATCTTCTCGCATCACGTTTAGTACTTGCAAAATAAGTGATGCTGCGGTCTTGGTTTGTTTACGTCCTAGAGCCGGGAGAGAAGTTCTATGAGGATTGATACCTTGTTTTAGTCTCACTAAAAGCTTGGTTTCTGAACCCAGTTCTAAGCACTGCAGCGAAAAAAAATCAACACGTTTAAAAAAATAGGTATTCGTGAACAGATGTGACTTTTTTTCTTGAACACAAAAGAAACATCACGGGGCAAAGCATAGCAGTATTCACCATCCTTCATATATTTAGCATAAGATTTGGACCGTCATGTCTATCGTTCTCAGAAAGAAACTTTATTAGAGCGCTTTACAAAGCATCCAACGCAGGGTGCTATATTTGCTGTCATCAAGCACGCCCCCTCGGCTGTCCCTTCAGTATGTTATAAAACATCCCGGCATGGTTTCGTATAAGTGTATACGTAATCTGATCCTCACCGACAAGGACAAGGAACATTTTCTGGACATTATAAACTCCCACTGGGAAGAAGGCACCCTCCCGTCATCTTGGAAGCAATCCCTTATAACCCTACTACCTAAGCCAGGCAAAAATCTGCCCTTGAAAATCTCCGCCCAACCTCTCTAACTTCTTGCCTGGGAAAGACCATGGAAATGATGGTTCTCAATCGACTTGAGGCCTATTTTGAGTCCACCGATTTCTTTCCTCCTCAACAAATTGGTTTCCGCAAGGGTGTGTCTACCCAAGACCTCTTTTTCCTCCTAGCTCACGTCTTTGACCCTCCTCCTCCTTCCCAGATACAGGCCATAGTGACCCTGGATGCCCGCAAAACCTTCGATAACCTTGCCCGTGATTCTCTCCTAAATATACTTAAATATACTTGCCTCTACCGGCTGTGGGCCGAAGATGTATGGTTATATCGCTGCATTTCTGCGCGACTGTACGGCCAAGTTCCGTCTCCCTGACTCAGTCTCCGATCCTTTTCCCATCACGCGTAGTACTCCACAGGGTGCTATTCTCTCACCCACCGTTTTTAACCTCGGAATGGCGCCCCTGTTTCGTATTTTAGCATTGATCTCGAACCTCGAACATACATTCTACGTAGACGACCTTACTCCTTGGTGCACATCTGGGTCTCCTGGGTCAGTGCAGGACAATTTGCAGCAAGGTATCGATGCAGTCACTAGGTATCTCGACACAGTAGGCCTATCTCCCGCGCCTGAGAAGTCCGAATTGCTGCTCATTGTGAAAACTTGCTATCAGCGCCAACACAACCACTTGATCACACTCACAATGGTAGGTCACACCATCCCTCGCGTAATATACTGCCGAATTCTTGGACTGCATATCAATGAGTCATCTAATCAGGCCAACGTGGCTACAACAATTAAAGTTTGCCATCAGCTTACCCATCGAGTGCGCCGCATTGTCAACAAGCACGCGGGGCTACACGAGGGCCAAGTTAGGCAGCTAGTACATGCCTTAGCCCTAAGTAAAATTCTGTATACAATTCCATATATTTCTCTGACTTGTCACCAAAGACACCAGATTGAGGTTGCACTTTATACACTGTATAAGACAGCGTTCAACGTTCCCGTTAATACGTCCACTCAGCGCCTATACTCTACGGGGCTGTTCTTGCCGCTGGGAGATCTTATACAACAACATAAAGACGGGCAAATGGCGCGTCTTTCTAGTACAAAACAACGACACTGGATCCTTCACCAAGTTGCTCTCAAACCTATTGACCTACCTATCATCACTCCTCCTGCACTGCTCCCAGATAACCTCAGGATAGCTCCCATCCCAAAAAACGTTGCAGCTAATACTTATCCAAGGAGACGATGTGCTCGCGTTGTCAATCGTGTCCATCCTATTGATTCTACGATCGTCTACACGGATGCATCACGGACGCATGTCGGAGCAGCCGCCTATTCCATCGCAAGTGGCCATGAAGTCGTGACCCACACCATTGGTCCTTTCACTAATCCCCCACTTACAGCGACTCTAGAGACCCTCCCAATAATCACCAGTATTCAGGACCTCTCCTTAGCGCCCCCTAACCCCTCAGGATATACCATATACACTGATTCAGTGCAAGCTATTCGCGCCATTCACATGGGTAGGATTCCTGAAGAACTGCAGTATCATCTACGCAAAGCCTTAACAAAGCTACGTCCCCACACTGTCACACTGAGGTGGATTCCTGGTCACGCTGGAATCCCAGGCAATGAGGTTGTGCATAGCCTCGCCCGCGAACTTTTGCACCGGGCGCCTGGGATTCCCTGGCCTTATCCACCGACGTGGGACACGACTCTCCACTACAAACAAGAAATAAAGCTTCACTACAAGAACATCAGAGAAACGCTTCGTACGCTTCCTGTTCCACACAAATCTCTAACCACCACGCAACTACGCATTCTTCGACGCATACAGTTAAATACCATCCTCACACCTGCTCGTTCCTTCCTCTACCGTATCCGACACTCATCAGCATGTCCCAATTGCCCCGAACCCTACGCTAATTTAGAACACTGCATTTTCTCCTGCCCCATTGCAATTCAATCGCCACATTTTCCCCACCCTCCTCCTTCAACGTGGCGGACTTGGTTAGCCTCAGACCAGCTCACGGACCAGTTGGCGTCGGTGAACCTGGCCCGGAACATTCTCGACGCTTAATGTTGCGTTCGAATAAAGTTTTTTTCCTCCTCCTCCTCCCGGCATGGTAACATCCCGCTTGGGAACACGGCACGGTAACAGTTGTCTGGTTTGGAGTTCGTGCATACTTCTTCAACATGAAAATCGTAAAAGTAAGTGCTATCGGCCTCATGGACATAGGCTCCGCATCACGGCCCACTCATCCGGTTTCTTCGGGAATCCGGAGTTTATATGTATATATAGTTTTTATGCTGATTAGCAAACTTCCGCAATACAAAAGTGCTATCGGCAACAACCACACGCAAAAAAAAAAAAAACACAACAACCGTGTAGCATTCTTCCTGTGGCGGGCCTCCAGAGCGAGCCTCCAGAGTGAGTGAAATTAAGCAACGAAGCACTGCAAACAACCTGCGGACAGCATGTTTCACCCCGAAAACAAACAAGCGAATAAAACACGAGAAAAGGCGCAGCCGCCAAAGCGTTGTATAATATCCGATACAATGTGCACCTCGTATCAAAACGCAGAATGATGGCGTCTGCCTTGCAATTTTGCACTGGAACTGCCTTTTCATCATCTGCGGACACCCTCCGGGGCAGACACGAGCACGACGGGGAATACTGCCATTAAGCCGGCCTGTTCTTTTAAAAAAGGTTTGCTTGATGTCCTATGTAAAAAACAATTTCACTTTATCACTGGAACATACAATGTGATCCCACTGGTCATCCCAGAAATAAAAATGATGAATAATAACTAGGTCAGTATACGAAGGCGTCATTTTTGCTGCTTCATGAAGTTAAAAAATGTGTTCTCAAATTCGCATTGCGAAATGTCCTGCGCCGTCCGCATCTTTCAATTCTTTCCCTCTATATTAGATAGTTTAGAGGATTCAGCTTCGTGAGAATTGAATAAGTGCAAATACGAGACGTAGCTGGAAAATAAATGAAACGTCACTCGTCCGCCATAGCTCAAAACCATACCCGTGCAACTACATTGCACCAATTCCCCCAGTCTTGCTAAAAACCGTATTTTAAATAATAGGTAATGGTTTGCTACTTTCCGAAGACGATTTGTATCATTGTAAAATAAAAGGTACGTCATTTAGTATGGTTGTGACAAAATATTTGTTCTCGTTTGAATATTTGCATCGCAATGATGCCAATAAAATATTGGCGCAGACTGCACCAGTGGTGCAAGGCTGGCGAAACAGTGGAGCTGACGGTCCCTCTCTTTTCGTCTGGGACCCGGCTGGTGCACCTAACATTTATTTCCGAACTTCCCTCTTGAAAGTCTTCCATGACTGGAAGGCGCGGATCGTTTCGGCCGCAGGCTTTCAAACCAGATCGCATGCCCCAGGTGTTAGCACGCGCAAGTCTAAAGCCAACGCCCGCGTTACGAATCCAAAGGAAATGCTGCGCGCCCGGAATCATGGCTGCGCGAAAAAGGGATGTCGATCCCTTGGTTAGACAATGGCCGCTTGTGCAATCAACCCGAGACTATTCACCATTGTTTTGTGCTGTGCCGTGACGCGGTGTTTTTCTGGGATGTTTTGCAACGGACACTAAAAACAGGACATTGACATCACCCCGTACACCATTCGCTTCTTGCCATTTGAAGATGTTTATCGGGTGCCATATGACGTTTTTGTTCTATTAGAATTAATTAGCTTGTGGAAACGCCGCATGACTGATCGGCATGCGGAACCTCCTCGGCAAACCAAGTGCATTTTTTTGGGAACAGGCGGCGTTGGTGAGGAGCGTTTATACGGCGCAGAGTGATCCACCGGAGTGGCTGCCTCTTTTGGATGCGTGCGTTTGCTTGCCTGAAATGGTGCCGGTCTTAGTGAGGCTGACGTGCTTACCTTTGCTGTCTGTTAGTCTTTATATTGTGTGTTAATAGTCTTGTCTGACTTTTTGCAAAATTTTCATGCATTAACGACAATAAAAAAGGCTCCTTGGTCTAGGGGTATGATTCTCGCTTAGAGTGCGAGAGGTCCCCGGTTCAAAAAAAAAAAAATAAAAAATAAAAAAATCCCGGACGAGCCCACTTATTTTTTTTTCTCGTTTTCGTTTCATTTCTCGCAAAAAATATGGGCAGCCACGCCGCCCCTTCGTCCTGGCTCGTTGGTCTGGGGGTCCACTTCCGGCCTCCGTAGGGAGCGGACGTGAGATGACGGGCTCTTCTAGAGCGGTTTCAGCGGGCCAGCCGGCCCGCGGTAACAGGTTTATTGAGCGCGACAACGAATATCAGGTTTTGCTGCCCACGCTGCCCACCGGACAAAGTTTGTTGAACACCGTTTTAGATGCAAAGCATCTCCTATACCCTAGTTACACGGCGGAAGTAACTGCATTGAAGTTTAACCGTGGTTATTAAACTTTAACCGCGGTTATCACAAACTGCTGTTTTGGCTGTTACACGCGAAATTCCAAGTGTGGTGACCGCGGCCACTTGGTTGTGAGCGTAACAAAAATAAATTACCACACTTTTAACTTCACGATAAAAAACAAAAAAAGAAGCAGTGTAGACAAAAGGAAATACCGTTAAAGCAGTCGCTTCAGACCCAAACGCAACGCACTCGCGCGTGGCAAGGAGAGGGCCCGGGCTTCCCCAACAGCTCGCAACCAGCTTGGTTTGCTCAGGACTGCTCGGTGTCGGGAACTTTAGGCTTAGCATCGCGGTGGATATTTCACCGACGCTATCTCTGCAACTGCGAATTACAATCCATAGCACAATTTTTCACCTGCACTAACATCCACTTACTGGCATGTGTAAGTTCTTTTCAGCGATCAGATCGATTTAAAAGAGCGGCGATAAGCTGTTGCTGCCGTGGTCTGGGCCGGTTCGAGCCGCTTGCAGTTCCGTGCGGGCAGGTGCGCCGGCGTGTTTGCAGTTTGCAGGCCCGGCCGATGTGCGCGCCGTCTCCGAGTGCTGAAAACGCTTCATGATTGCCTGCTTTATCCATTTTTTTGGCGGACGACGCGCGGAATTTACAACTTTAGCACGGCTGTTGTCGTAGTTGATCGGGTGGTCAATTGCGACTGCTCGTCGCGATCGCGACTGCCCGTCAGCCGCTGCTGACGGGCAGTCGCGCTGATTGCGAGAGCGACGCCAAGAATGCAAGCGCCTCTTGGGGGCAGCTTTGGGGCGCCCGCTATCTGAAAACGTTCGTCCCCTACGAACGCCAGGTGATTTTTGTTTTGTTTTTTTCACCTCCGCTGATGCGCTGCCACATGCATCCTGCCACAGTTTCGTCTGTCGTGTAACGCAGCAAACTACGGTTTTGTCTAACCGCGGTTCGCTTAACCGTGGTTAACTGCGCCCGTGTAACTAGGGTATTAGTCGACCCTCCGTCGTTCGTCGGCGTCCGGCGTCCGCACCTCTCCTCCTCTCCACACCACCTCTCCTCCCCGTCCCCCTCTCCACGCCAGCTGTGATAACGCCGCTCTCCTCGCCGCTCGGCTCGTCTCGTGCCGGCTCAGGAAGGCACCGGCGAGAGAGAGAGAGAAACTTTTATTCTGTTGAGCGCCTTGCGGGAGGCCCAGCAGCCAAGGCGTTGGAGTCTCAGCGGTGGGCCTCAGCCGGTGCCTATGTAGCCAAGCTCCCTCACCTCAGCGACCCGTGTGAAAACGGCCAAGTCCCCCCGATCCCGCACGCCCCGACACCCCGGTGCCCTCGTGATGGTGGGCCCCCGGTGCCGGCGCGTCCAGAGCCAGGCGGACCAGCCGGAGTTGGATCTCCGGGTCGTTGCTGCGCAGAGCTGTCTCCCAGTCGTGATGACTCTTAATGAAGACACTGTCGCTCCAGGAGCCATCTAATGGTCGGGGCTCCTCCCTTGTTGTTGCACCGTCCACATCCCCACTGCGCATGCGCGTCTCTCCTCCATTCTCCTATCCTCCAGCTGTATAAAAGCAGGTGCGCGCGCTGCGCGGCGTTCAGTCTGCTCCGAGACACCACGTGCGCCGGTTCTGCTCCGGTGTGGAACCTATACGGAACCGCCATGCTTTGCATCACCACATAGTTCCCTTCGGGGAGATGGTGTAATTTTGTTTTGCATGGCGATCTACGTGCCCGCCCGTATCACGTCGAAGATTTTCGCGATACGCTGGCGCAACTGGGACTGCTTTGCGAAGTAGTCGCCCTTGGGGCTTATCAAATTTTGGAAAACCTGAATATCAGGGGCACAGGCATCACGATGGCGACGCTCCGAGTGATAGAAGAAGAGCTCGGACTTTTGTGGTGAGCAGCTGAGTCCCCGTTCGTGGGCGTAAGTGGCGATGATGTTGGCAGCTTGTTGAAGGCGTTCTTGAATGTCACCATCGCTGCCCCCCGCTGTCCAAATGGTGATGTCATCCGCGTAGACGCTGTGGTGCAGACCCGGGATGCGTTCCAAAAGGGGAGGGAGCTGCAGCATAGCCACCTTGAACAGAAAAGGGGAAATGACTGACCCCTGAGGCATGCCTTTACTGCCTAAGAGCATGGCATCCGATTCAAGGCCTTGGACCGAGAGGGATGCTGTGCGACCAGTTAAAAAGTTGGCAATGTACTGGTAGGTGCGGGGTCCCACGAGAAGTTGGTTAAGCCCGGTCAGTATGCTTTGATGAGTGACATTATCAAATGCCTTGGTCAAATCGATGCCCATGATGACTTTAGTGTCTTGCCAGGAGATAAGGGGATTATCCAAAATTTGATGCTGAAGATGCAGCATAACGTCCTGGGCAGAGAGTTTAGGACGAAAGCCCAGCATGGTGCGAGGGAACAGACCCTGATCATCCATTCAGGCTTCGAGACGGGGCAGGATGACGTGTTCAAGTAACGTGCCCAGACAAGAGGTTAGGGGAATGGGTCTGAGATTGATTAGGTCCCGGGTTCAAATCCCGGACGTGCCCACTTATTTTTTTTCTCGTTTTCGTTTCATTTCTCACAAAAAAATATGCGCAGCCACGCCGCCCTCCCGTCCTTGCTCGTTGGTCTAGGGGTATGACCCTCGCTTAGGGTGCGAGAGGTCCCGGGTTCCAATCCCCGACGAGCCCACTTATTCTTTTTTCTCGTTTTTGTTTCCTTTCTCGCAAAAAATATGGGCAGCCACGCCGCCCTTCCGTCCTGGCTCATTGGTTTAGGGGTGTGGTCCTCGCTAAGGGGGCGACAGGTCCCGGTTCAAGTCCCCGACGAGTGCACTTATTTTTTTTTTCTCGTTTTCGTTTCCTTTCTCGCAAAAAATATCGGCAGCCACGCCACCCCTTCGTCCTGGCTCGTTGGTCTAGGGGTATGATTCTCGCTTAGGGTGGGAGAGGTCCCGGGTTCAAGTCCCGGACGAGCCCGCTTATTTTATTTTTTTTATCGTTTTCGTTTAATTTCTCGCAAAAAATATGGACAGCCACGCCGCCCTTCCGTCCTGGGTCGTTGGTCTAGGGGTATGATTCTCGCTTAGGGTGCGAGAGGTCCCGGGTTCAAATCCCGGGCGAGCTTGCTTATTTTTTTTCTCGCTTTTGTTTAATTTCTTGCAAAAAATATCGGCAGCCACGCCACCCTTTCGTCCTGGCTCGTTGGTCTAGGGGTATGATTATCGCTTAGGGATTCTGCTTCCGGTTGCGTTAGCGTGCGGTCGCAAAATGTCGAGCTCCGCCCAAGGAGCGGCTTCAGGGGGCCTTTCGGCCCGCGGTAACAGGAATTTTGCCCAAGATTCCCAGGACTACCAAGTACTTTTGCCCCAGTTTCCTACAGGACAGTCGGCGCTAAACACGGTGTTTCTGCATGCGGACATGCGTGCCGCCCCTACCGTGCCGAGGATTTTCGCGACACGTTGGCTCGTCTGGCGCTGCTCCCAGATGTTTTGGCATTGGGGGCGTATCAGATGAGTCACGTCTGGGGGTGACGTTCAAGTCAGCGGAAGGAGTGAAGAAAATTTTGGAAGCAAACGACATCAAGGTAAAAGACACACGCTGCCTTGTTATCGACCCGAGCAACCAGGAAGCGCGCCTGAAGCTACATTGGCTTCTGCACAACGTGCCGGACGAGGCAGTGCGCGCTGCGCTGGCGCCTTACGGGCGTGTCGGTGAGGTGCGCAGAGAGCGTTGGCGCGTTGACGGAATTCAAGATAAATGTTCGACGCTGCGGTCGGTGACTCTGAAACCGAAGGCGGGAGTGACTCTCGATGACCTGCCGCACGAGCTAGGCGTGGCGGGCGACGAGGCCCTCGCCGTCGTCACCGGGAGGGCCCCGCAGTGTTTGCGCTGCAACACGAAGGGCCACGTTCGCCGGGAGCGTAAGGTGCCACGTTGTTCGTCGTGCCGTCGCTACGGGCACGAAGCGGCAGCCTGCGTCAAGTCCTACACTTGACTTACGCCAGCTTCGCCAGGCCTTCGAAGGACGAGGACCTCAGCGAAAACCTCATGGATGAGGCAGACGCGGAGGAGACCGCAGCAGGAGTTACCGGCGGGGCGGCAAAGGAGCAGACGCCTGCGGAACGGGTCGAGGCCTAGGCTGGCCAGCGCGGTCCTGAAAAGGAGCCGCCCGGTCAGCCGAAGACGCATCCCCAACTCGCCGCGCCGAAGGAGGCTGGCTGCCCCGGAGCGGCAAGCCAGGGGACGACGGCGACGTCGTCTACCGTAGCGGACGTCGCGCAAACGTCGCGCAAATGGACCTCAGTGGTACCGCCGCAAAGCGGCAGCGCAAGGGTAACGACACAGGACAAGGCGACGGACTCCTCGTAAGCGAGGAGCCGCCTACTTAGGCGGTTATAGTGAGACGTTCGAGCTTCAAACCGAAGCACAACGTCCCCCCAAACCGCACAAAGCCCCCGGCTACGCCCACCTAGTCAGCACGATGCTTCGAAAGATATTCGGCAACTTTTTAATCTGTCTGGTGTTGCCCTGCTCTACCGAAGCGCGAGCGAACTAAACTGAACTGCGTAGTTGGGTCCAGGGAGTACTTTTGGAGCGTCTTCGGTGGCTTTGTTGCCTGTAAAGTGTCTTTCGGTGTCTTTTTTAGGGTGGGGAAGGGGGGAGGGGCAAATAGAGCACCGTGTTTAGTGGTGCCCATAAAGCGCTTAGAGTGTTTGCAGTTAAATGTATATATGTATGAGTGTATGCATGAGTGTTTTATTTTCTTTTTTTGTTGTTGTAGTTGCGTTTTGGAATGCGTGTGAGTTCTTTAGTGTCTGCGGAGTGCTTTTTATTGCGAATGTACGGACGTAAGTGTTACACGGTAATCGCCGTCGCTTTCTTGGAATGGTTTATTTAAGCAAGCCTATACGCATAGCCACGCTTAATGTCAGGGGGCTTGCGGATCGGAGACGTCAAAGTCAGTTGTACCACCTTCTTTTAGACAAGGATCTGGATATTGTCGCCTTGCAAAAAACCAAGGTCGAGAGAGTGGATCAGACGGACCGTATAGTGCGGCCATTCCTGTCGCGCTATGACGTCTCTGTTTCTCACGCAGTCGGGTTCTCGGGGGGTTGCGCGCTTTTAATACAGGGACCACTCTGAATAACGTCACTGCGTCTGATTCGGGGCGGTTTGTTGTGTGCGATTTGGCCTTGTTATCAAATGAATGGCGTGTTATTTGCGTGTACGGCCCCACCAAAGCCGTCGAAAGGAAGTTGTTTTTTGAGGAAATTAGATAGTGGTGTGAGAAAAACCGGCTGGTAATTTTACTGGGTGACTTTAACTGCGTGTGTTCTGCACGCGACCAAGTAGCCCGCCACCTTTTAGGGATGCTAGTACGGCAGTACTAAGTGATATTGTCGCAGACTTCGCACTAGAAGACGTTGGTGATAGCGTTGGTAGTAACGGCCCCGTGCGCTACACGCATTTCCAAGGCAATAGCCATGCGCGTCTGGATAGGGTGTACTTATCGCTTGATCTACTGCCGCAGTGTGAAGAATACCGTGTGATACCTGTCTCGTTCAGCGATCACTGTTTGGCATCTTTAACGCTTGGTAGGAACGCGAAGCGGCGAAATGCCTTTTGTTGCGGCTTATGGAAGATGAACAATAAGTTAGTCGAAGACGAAACATTCATGGAGGAGTTAACACATGCGCACGAAAGATTTTCGGCAGTGATGAAAACGCGAACTTCGCTTTTAAATAAGAACTCTTGAAACAAGAAGTAAAAATGAAAGCCCTGGAAAGATCGGGGGCAACGAAAAATGTAAATAAATGCAAAGAAGCCCTGCTACGAAGTAGACTTGATGTTATTGTTAGAGAAGAATGTAAGTCGCCAAGTAATTTCAAGGACGACATACGAACACTGAAGGTGCAGCTCGAAGAATTGGATAAGGAAAAGTATCACGGCGCACTTGTACGCGCAAGGGCTGAACGGGTCCTACTCGGAGAAGCGCCTACCAAAAGAGCACTCAGTTCAGAGAAAAGATACGCACGTAGAAATACGATAGCGGAAATAGAGTACGATGGCACAATTAAAGTGTAATGACCAGGCAAGCGTCGAGCGTAGTTTCTGTGACTATGAGAAGTTGTTCGCGCGTCGGACAATCGATGCTGCCCAGTTCAAAAAGTAATTTGTGTTTGTTGCCGCACCTGAGCGAAGAAACAACTGCAGGTCTCGAAAATGTTATAACAGTAGATGAAATAAGGAGAGCCATTGACGATCTGAGCCCAGGGAAGACCCCGGGTCCGGATGGACTGAACCCAGCTTTTTATAAAAAGTTCAAGGACATAAGCCCTGTTTTGCGTAAAGTTTACCCCGAGTCTTACCGAACAGCAGAACTACCTCCGTCCTTCCTTATGTCACACACAGTCTTTATTCCGAAATCAGAGGACGATAATAAACTGAGGGAAATATCTGCCTACCGCCCAATCAGTTTAAACAAAGTTGATTATAAGATATTAATGAAAGTATTAGCTAGCCGCTTGCAGAGTGTAATAAGAGACATTGTTGGACCACACCACACTTGTGGAATAAAGGGACGGTCAATAGTCACGAGCATTCACACCACCAGAAGTGTTCTTGAATGTTGTGACAGTATGCAAAGTGCTGTGGCCATGCTCCAGATAGACCTGGCAAAAGCATTTGAACAGGTATCCCATGAACTCCTTTTAGACATGTTGCAGCATGTAAACGTAGGATCTGTTGTTCGCGAGGGAGTACGTATGGCGTACAATGGGCGTTGCACTCACCTTGTAAACAAAACGACAACCAAACCCATTCTGCTTCAACGAGCCGTGCGTCAGGGCTGCCCATTGTCACCGTTGCTTTTCGAAAGCAAAGCTTTTTACCTCTATCCCCCAAGGGTTCTTTCGCGACCGTTGGTGTCAACAGAAAACTCCCGCGAACAAATAAAAGAAGTTACTGGCATCGCCAGGAATCGAACCTCGGTCTAATATAGTAACGGAGCGGGAGCCTGTTGTCTTACCGATTGAGCTACAAGCCTTTTTTTTTTCTTTATTGCCGGGTTTCAACTCAAACCATAACAGAAGCCACACAACACGGTATTCACAACGTTGCAAGGTTAAAATTGCCAGCCGACGGCTCGTTAGTGCTGGCGAATTAAAATCTCTTGAGATTCACCAAGGCTTCCAGAGCCCATAACCATTCAGGTTGTTCGTTCTGGGCTTTATATACATCTCTAATGAATGCAATGCTCTCAATAAAGTACTCTCTCGCAGGACGTGCGTTGGGGTCGGCGTGTCGTACAGCCATCCGAGTCTCCCACACACTATGCAGGCTTAAAGCCATAAACATGTCATATGGCACCCCTTCAGCGTTGTCAGTCGGCAAGAATCGTATGCCGTAAGGTGTGACAGGTAGGGACTTTTTTAAAGTGCGCTGGAGAATGTCCCAGTGAAAGACAGCATCATCACAATTAAAAAAAAAACGTGCTCCACCGTCTCAGGTTTTCTGCACACGAGAAAGTTAATACCTGAAGGGACAAAACAACCTTTTTCTTCCCGCCAAGGCATCACAGTCAATGTGTTAGTGTGGAGCTGAAAAAAGAACGTTTTTACCGATGACCGTACCGGCATAGCCTTGACTCTTTTCAATACGTCCTTGCCGGACCCTGAGGAGTACATTGATCGGTACAAAGGCGTCGGCAGGGTAACATCGACCAAGTCTTTATACAATCTCTTACGTGTTACAGCAGTCAGATAGCCTATCGATAACCGTACCTTTAGAAAATTAAAAGCCCAGACCACCTCCCGCAGGAATCCTGGCACACTTGCTCCTCTTGTGTGATCCGCCGACACAACGTAGTCCGGCAAGACATCTCTCACTCGCACTTGCAACACTGTACGCAGAAAATCCTCACGTTGATCTCTCAAGAAAATAAACCTTGAGACGACTTGTCTCAGGAAGAGGTGAGTGAGACCAACCCCGCCAGTCTTAACTGAGCGAAACAAGTTTGTGCGGCTCGTCCGTTCCCACATTGAGCCCCAAACAAACACAGCGAACACTCGGTGTATTTTTTGTACGCTTACACGCGACATACATAAGGCCTGCAGGAGGTACCAGATCTTTGCCACAAGAAATAAATTACAAACGGTAGCTCGCGAAAATATAGACAGGTCATGTCCGCCCCACTTGGACGTTTTGTCTTTGACACACTGAGTTTCTTCCGCCCAGTATTGTGCCGTATCTTGGTAGTGCTCGAGTGGCACGCCTAGGTATTTCACTGGCGTGTCGGTCCACTGAATTTTTACAAATAAATTTGGCTGAGACCCCCAGTTTCCATGCCAGAACCCGATACATTTGTTCCAGTTTATCGCACTGCCAGTCGTTATGCAGAACGTTGTTGCGTCCTTAACAGCAGCGTTTATACTTTCTGTGTCAGCACAGGTAACCGCGATGCCATCAGCATACGTGAGGATTTTTGCTTCACTTTCATGCAGCTTGAAGCCGTGAATTGCCTCATTGTGGAGGATTTTTAAGCAGAAGGGTTCGAGGTAGATTGCGAAAAGCAGGGATGCCAGGGGACAGCCTTGCTTGACGGAGCATCGTATCGGAAAACTGGCAGTTACATTTTTGTTTACTATTAAACTGGCCTCACACATTAAGTAGCTCATCTTCACCCCTTCTAAGAGGACAGAGCCTACATTAGCATGCCCCAAAATATCAAAGAGTATCTCATGGCATACCCGATCAGATGCCTTTTCTAAATCCAATTGCCAAATAGCGGCCTTCCCCCCTAATACGTCTACACATTCTAAAATGCTTCTCAAGACATAAATGGTCGTAATTGACCTCCCCTTAATCCCACACATTTAATGTGAATCTACAATGTATTTTATAACGCTCTGTAATCTCTTTCCTAATACTTTCATATAAATTTTGTAGTCCACGTTTGTGAGACTAATAGAGCGGTAAGCCGTGACTGATAATAGTAAAGTGGCCTCTTCTGATTTGGGGATCAACACAACGTGAGATTTCTTGAAAGACGTGGGTAGCTGTTTTATTTCGTATGCTTTCTTAACTACTCCATATAGGGCTATTGCTAGTTCGCATTTAAAAGCTTTATAAGAACAAGCTCCTAGACCGTCGGGTCCGGGCGATTTCCCCAGGGTCAACTCATCAATAGCACATTCAATTTCCGAAAGGCTGATGGAGGCTTCCAGGTTGGCTTTGATTTCCTCGTCTAACTTTGGCATCAGCGGAAAAAGTTAGTTGCGAAACCCTGTTCGGTACTGTGCGCCTGTCCCAGAAAATCCCGATAGTGTTCATAAAAGGCCTGTTCTATCTTTTCACCCTCATGCACTACCTCGCCACGGTAGCTTATCGCTGTTATTTGGTTGCGCTTGGCGTAACTTTTTTCCTCTCCCAACGAGCGTTTCCTGGGCCTTTCGCCAAACCATAACCGTTCAGTGCGTGCTCTTATTATGGCCCCTCTATATCTTTCTGCGTCCAGAAGTTCTAGTGCTGTTTGAACTTCCCTTATGCCATCTTTACACTTGCCCGGGTTCTGCGCTTCCATGCTTATGTATACAAGAAACTGGAGTTGGCCTTGCAATTGTTTTTCTTTTTCCTTTTCCTTCTGATGTAATATACTAGCCCTTTCAATTGCGTTAATTTTGACATCTTGCTTGAAGTTTTCCCAGAGAAAAAAGGCGCCATGCGGATCTCCGTCAAGTAGTTTTCCTAACATGTCTTTTATCCCGTTTACGAATAAATCATCCTGCAGTAACTCCGCATTTCATTTCCATAGCTCCCATTTAAATGAACTATGTATTTTCTTTCGTCCTATGCACAAAGGGACAAGACTGTGGCCGGTGAAACTAACGGGCTTAACGTCATAGGTATCGCAGCCGGGTACTAGTTCGGCGGAAATGTATATTCGGTCTAATCTGTCCTGACTGATGCCTTGAAAATGTGTATGCTGCGTCGTAATTGCTCCCGCAAATATACCCCCTGCATCTTCCAAATTTCTTTCTTGCATCATTGAACTTAGCAACAATGAACTCGCGTCTCGAACCCACGCTTTTGACGCTCTGTCCTCCGGTCTACACACACAGTTAAAATCGCCCAACAACACTAGCATTCTTGGGCAGTCCAAGTAACATTCTAAGCCTTGAAAAAACTGCTTCCGTTCGTATTCCGCATTTTGAGCATACACACATATAACCCTCCATTTTGTTTCAGATATGGTGAAATCACACACTATCTTGCGGCCCAAGGCACATGATATTACATTTTCAAGGGATTAAAAACCAGCCAAGAAGACGGAGACACAAGGAAAGACACCGACAGGACGATGCTGGACTAACAACAGAATTTTATGAAGAAAACAAGAACCTCCCCCAACCACAAGCTGCGCATGGGCAGAACTCAACAAGTGATACTTATCGCTTCGTACTGACTAAAGATAAAGTTCGCGACAATGCATAAAATCGAACAACACGCAAACAAGAAAGTATCACAGATTACCCGCCAAGAAAAGAAAATTCCTTGTCAGAAAGGCTCAAAGATGCAACGCTTATGCAGCGCTGCTGTCCCGCAGTCCTAATATAGAAAGCCTCTAAAATCTCACGCTCAAACTTGGTTCGGCCACGTCCTAAGATTGCAGTTTTTTAAACATGGGTGTGCAGCGACTATCGCGACAATGGGTTGGCAAATGGGCACCGTCTGAATAGTTAAAGGGGCACTGACACAAAATTTTGAAGGCGAGATAACTTCGGAGATAGATTGGTGGGAACACATATACATCGTCTGCAAAATATCAGCGGCGAATACAGCCTAGAACATATTTAAAATCAATTTTGAAGTGTGCGAAACGCAACCGAGCAGCCAGCAGAGGACCACGCGCAATTGTAAATAAACAACATCCAAACACGTCACGAGTTTGTGTTTGCCGCTTCCGCACTACCGGCGTTTTTTGCCGGTTCGCCCGGCTCGCCGCTCCAGTCGGAGGGCCGGAGGGCGGAGCTTCTGCTCTCGAGAACGAACGACCCGATCGTTGGCGGCGGAGGCGCCGTGATTTCGTACGCTAATCGGGCAGCTGGCCGCGACCAAAGTTCTACAGCGATTCCAGGCACTCTGTTTCTATTACTGTTTATTACCATTGGATGCGAAAACGCGCCGGAGGCACGAAAAGCTCACTGAGCTAGCCGCACGGTCGCTGTGCAGGCGGCGGCCACGGCCGCGAAGTGGCCCAGCCCGGCGCAGGTAGCTCGAGTGATAGCTTGTTACCGCTGCACGAAATTGTCCCCAAGTCCCGACCATGGTGGCTTACATGAGAAAGGAGTTAATGATGCGATGCCGGGTTGCATTAAAAATTGTCATCTGCACCGCTTACGAGAGCGGCACTCGAATATCCGCCGCAGTGCTGAGCCGAACACATCTGTAGGCGGACCTGTAGGCAGACCGGCCGGCAGCTCCCAGCGCGCGTCTTGCCACCCACCGTCTCGAGCGTCGCGCGTCGTTCTTTAGCCGCGGTAGCATTTGCACTCGCAGCGCCTGCGTCACATCCACGGTCGCTTTTTAATTAAGCGCCTCACGAGATCAGTACGCGGGGGCATTCGCAAAAACTGCCGTCGATGCGGATTCGACAGTGCTACGGCGGCTCTGCTCTGTGATATCCCTCCGACGGTCACGTGGTCAGCTTTGTTCACACAAAATCCACAAAATCCATCGTTTCGCGGCACTCGCTGAAACCGAAACTGCGACTGGCCGCATTGAAAATGCCTCTAATTAAACAACCGTCGCACGCTGAAGCAAATGAGGTTTCTACAGGTTATAAGTAGGTCACTAGCTACTTATCGCAACAAAAAAAACAAGATGCAAAATTTTTGTGTCAGTGCCCCTTTAAGAGAAGCACAGTGCTCCCTAGTCCTGTCGTTTATACATCGCCTTGTTTGGCCGATGTATCCTTTGCCGCACGTCAAGGGAATCTGATAAACCACGCCCGTGGTGCATGGAACATGCTTGGTGACATACCTGGTTGTGCACTGGGCTTTCCGTTTATCTCCCTGCTCCACTCGAGAACACGAACCAGAGAGCTTGCGCGGGACCGAAAACACAATGTTTACGTCATGCCTTTTCGCTACCTTTTCACGTTGTGCGACACTTTGTGCAGGTACGGCATCACTTCTAATGTCTTCATATCTATCTCTGGTTTCGAAGATGCGTCAGAATTGCCCGAACGTAGCTTTTTAAATATTTTCTCGGCAACCGCACTCAGGACCGCGCTTGGGTAGCCTGCTTCCTTCAAACGATTTTCTTGTTGACGAAAACTGCGCTGAGTAGTATGGAAGCAGCTTTTCTTTAAGGCATTAGACAGGCAAAGTGACGCGATCCCTCTCTTCACTAACTTAGAATGTGAAGAAGAGTGCGGAAGGAGTGCTTTCTTTGTACGCGGCGAGCACATCCAGCAGGCGGGGCCATCGGCACAGAATGACAACTGCAAATCCTAAAACCGAGTACCGAGCCAACGGTGCCAGACTCCTCTGTGAGTTCACGAACAGTAGAACAGAGCTCATTTTGAGGTACTGAATAGTAAAGTTCCTCTATGTCAACCGTTGGCTTCCAGAACCAATGCGGCTTGAACAGTGATGCTTTCCTTGAACTGCTGTCATTTTATCTCTCCGCCACGTTTGTGAAATTCGATGACGAATTGTATGTCCCGAGGGAGGGGGTTTGCATCGGCTCCTCAGTCGCTCCTGTTTTGTGTCACATATTCTTAGCCAAGTTTGACCGTTTGCTGAAGCAATCTCTTAATGACGACAGGGTAGTAAAAATTTTTAGATACGTAAATGATGTTCTAGTTCTTTTAAACCTTTCACACGACGACAACCTTGATTCTGTAGCTACGTCAATTTTGGGTTTTTTTAATTAATGCTCGGCTGCTTTGCGTTTTACGCACGAACTTCCTTGCGAGGATAGTACTCGGTTTTAGGATTTGCAGTTGTCATTCTGTGCCGATGGCCCCGCCTGCTGGATGTGCTCGCCGCGTACAAAGAAAGCACTCCTTCCGTACTCTTCTTCACATTCTAAGTTAGTGAAGAGAGGGATCGCGTCACTTTGCCTGTCTAATGCCTTAAAGAAAAGCTGCTTCCATACTACTCAGCGCAGTTTTCGTCAACAAGAAAATCGTTTGAAGGAAGCAGGCTACCCAAGCGCGGTCCTGAGTGCGGTTGCCGAGAAAATATTTAAAAAGCTACGTTCGGGCAATTCTGACGCATCTTCGAAACCAGAGATAGATATGAAGACATTAGAAGTGATGCCGTACCTGCACAAAGTGTCGCACAACGTGAAAAGGTAGCGAAAAGGCATGACGTAAACATTGTGTTTTCAGCCCCGCGCAAGCTCTCTGGTTTGTGCTCTCGAGTAGAGCAGGGAGATAAACAGAAAGTCCAGTGCACAACCAGGCACGTCACCAAGTATGTTACTTGCACCACGGGCGTGGTTTATCAGATTCCCTTGACCTGCGGCAAAGTATACATCGGCCAAAGAGGGCGATGTATAAACGACAGGACTAGGGAGCACTGTGCTTCTCTTAACTCTTCAGACGGTGCCCATTTGCCAACCCATTGTCGCGATAGTCGCTGCACACCCATGTTTGATAAAACTGTAATCTTATGACATGCCGGACCACGTTTGAGCGTGAGATTTTAGAGGCTTTCTATATTAGGACTGCGGGACAGCAGCGCTGCATAAGCGTTGCATCTTTGAGCCTTTCTGGCAAGGAATTTTCTTTTCTTGGCGGGTAATCTGTGATACTTTCTTGTTTGCGTGTTGTTCGATTTTATGCATTGTCGCGAACTTTATCTTTAGTCATGTACGAAGCGATAAGTATCACTTGAGTTCTGCCCATGCGCAGCTTGTGGTTGGGGGAGGTTCTTGTTTTCTTCATCAAATGCAGTTAGTCCAGCATCGTCCTGTCGGTGTCTTTCCTTGTGTCTCCGTCTTGGCTGGTTTTTAATTCCTAAATCATGAACCAACAGCCTCAGTTTTCCACGTTGCTACATTTTCAACTTCAATGCCGATTGAAATTTTGAGAAGTGAGGCACAGCCACCTGATGTGCCTACGGCGTGGGAAACACAAACATGGTAGCACGCTTTGAAGGGTAACACCATGCGATCCGTCTGCTCCTGGCTTTCAATTTTGGTTTCTTGGACGGCGACAACATCCAAGCTATGTTCCGTACATAGGCGGCTCACCTAGTACTGCCGTTTTTTCGCTGCCAGACCTCTCGCATTTATCGTGGCTACGCGTAGAGCCGTCCCTGACTTGAATGCCATGATCTAACTGCTTGCAGACGGACACACAGCGTTAACTTTTGTTTTGATGCCAAACGTAAACACATTGCCATTTACGTGCCCACGCTCCCATAATTCCCTCGCATACACTTTCACAGTCTATTGTTCGTGCCTCACTTACAAAAAGGAAGTGTTCCATCGCTGTGATGCTCGAATACGACAAGTCCGGCTACCATACACCTGAGAAGACCTAAGGAGTCTGCGATGCCCACGGCGTCGCCGCTGGCCTCCGGTCGGGCGAGATGTTTGGTTTGGGTCTCAGCGTCGCTCGTCGTCCCGTTGACGCTTTCGCTGGTGGCTCATCCAAGGCTACGTTCTCGTTGTTCTGAGCCACTCCGTCTGCAATATCTCGTTGGCGCTTGGTGACGACGCTGCTAGCTGCTGCGTCTGAAACCTCCATTGCATCGGACTTCTCGGCAGATGAAGTAGCCGCCGCCGCGTTGCCGTCGTTCTTGACAGCATCAACATTCTCGGTACCTTCTGGGGTAACTGGAGGGAGGCTCTTCTTCGGAGTCTTTCCTGCTGCCTTGCCGTCATCAATTCCTGGGTGCTGGGGTGTTGTTGGCGTAGACAAGGTCACGTTACCTGCTCCGCCCGCAGCTTCCTCGGCGTCAGCCTCGTCCATTAGATGCTCGGACTTGTCCTCGCTTCCTGCTGGTCCCGTCACTCTGGCGTATGTAGGAACGCAGTCAGCTTCGGCATGGCCAAAACGACGACAAAGTGAACACCGTGGAACACGGCACTCACGTCGAACGTGTCCATGCCGGTGGCACCGGAGACAGAGTGGTGGTCCCCCGGGAACAATGACGAGGGCGTTGTCCTTGGCAATCCGCAGCTGGTGAGGCAGGTCGTCCGGTGTGACCCCTGGCTTGAGCTTCAGGGTGACGAGGTGCGTCGTTGACCCTTTGTTGACACATCCGGCCACTCGCCACTGTTCTCGCGAAACGTCGGTTACATTAGCCCCGTTTACATTGACCCGACGAGGGCGCGTTGAGTTGAAATAAACAGGTTTTTTGGACTCGACGCACTCATATAAGCGGACGCGGTGAGTCGAAAAGCCGTCGGGACGAGTCCGTTCGACTCGCAGGCAGGGGGTGGGTTGACGCGTGACGCGCTCGTCGGGCTGAGTCGGCGGGCCGTGAGGAGCTGAATACCGTGTTTGCACGATTATAGCGCGCCACCGATTGTACCGCGCGGGTAGGTTCGCGCTGGAAAATCCGAAAAAATAATTGGACGCCGGCTTTACCGCGCAGATATAAAATATATGACACTACTTACCTAGAAGAAGGAGATTTTATTTTGCGCGTGCAACTGTGGCAGCCAAAGATAAATTGTGTTCCGTAAACTTGCTTATCCAGCTCCTGCAGGGAATAAAACTATAGTGGGGAACATTGAAGCTGTTTGCGATTTCAAGTGTCTTGGCCTTCATAATTCTATGTGTGACGGGCTAATTGCAATAGTAGAAAAATGTGTAACAGCCGACCGAGGTATGTCATTCAGGAATGAGTGCGCCGAAATTAACTCGCGTGGTGTTGACGGATTTTTTTATTGGATTGAGTTGGAGTTTGGGAGGACTTCGTGCCTATGGGAATGTTTCTGGCCGATTTAAAACCTGTTTCGGTTTTGAGCCCGATTGTAACGCGCACACAAATTTTAAGGCTAGCTTTTAGCAAAAAAAGGTGCGCGCTAGAATCGTAAAAATACGGTAGCTCCTTCTCCGGAAATCCCCCGGCCCCCTCGCCTCGACTCTTTGAATGGAGCTCATATATACGCGTGAGGGGTCGAGGTAGCTGAACCCGCCATTCCACTCGACCCTCCCTCGTCAGGTCCATGTATCCGGGGCTATTGCCGTACGGAGCAAAAGATGCCCGCTACTCCCCGTCCGGAACACCGTGAAGGAACCAGTGCACTTTAAGACGCAATTCCTGGTTGCTTGGGTCGACGACCAGGCACCGACGCGCTTTCACTTTGATGTCACCAGCAGCCAGTATTTTCTTCACTCCTTCCGCACTGCTGAAGGTAAGGACCCACACGGGATTCATTTGGTACGCCCCCAAGGCGATAACCTCGGGGAGCAGTGCCAAATGCGCGAGGGTGTCCCGAAAATCTTCTACGCGATAAGGCCTCGCTCTCATATCGCCGTGCAGAAAAACAGTGTTTGAAACGTACTGACCGGTTGGCAGCTGAGGCAAAAGTACTTGATAATCCTACATGTTTTCTTCGTCCGAAATCCTGTTACCGCGGCCCGTCTGGGTCGCAAATACCACCCCTTTATCGGAGCTCGACATTCACCTTTCGCACGCTACGGCGACCGGAAGTTGAATCCTCGATTGAGCTAGAAGCCCACGTGGAAAAGGGGGAGACAGGAGGAGCACTCACCAAGCACATATGCAGATTTACCCCCTGCGTCCTCGCTGAATGCCACGTGATAGCGTCACGTGACCTCTCGCGCCGCTGTGCGCTCCGCCCACGGCACGTGTAGCAGCCGTTTGCGCACATTGAGCATGCGCTAGGACTTAAAAAATTAAACGAAGTTCACACCAACGCATGCAATCTCACTTCTAGTACGGCGGTATGCTACAGCCTGTGGCCTCCAGTGTTAACCTAAAAAATCAGAGCTCCTTGTCATCCCTGTCGGCGGCGCGGAATGCATTCGGCTCCAGTGAAGAAGGAACCACTCCCCTGGCCCGCCCTTTGGGCCGTTCAGAAATCTGAATGAAAGTATTTCCTCCTTCTTGTCCTCCTCCATCTCTCACCAATTTCGTCACCTCTGTCGGCGGCGGCAGAGATGGAGAAGTGAGGTCATGTAACACCGGTGTTGAGCTTCCTTTAATTGTATAAAAAAAGAGTTAGTTTCCACTCATGTGCTTGCCCAATACAACTCAACCAAACACCGTTCGTGAATCATGTACTGATTTAACCTTAGCAAATAATCTGTTTGAAGCCATAAAGGGTGTGATTAAGTGCACTTCACT
Organism: Haemaphysalis longicornis; assembly: GCF_048455015.1. Taxonomy (NCBI): domain Eukaryota; kingdom Metazoa; phylum Arthropoda; class Arachnida; order Ixodida; family Ixodidae; genus Haemaphysalis; species Haemaphysalis longicornis. The sequence goes on along the minus strand of NW_027526203.1, from coordinate 416,539,995 downwards.
TGTCTCTGGTTTCACCATTTGTAGACCCGAGTGAGTAAACCCGAGTGAGTAAATTTAAGTGATGTCGCATGGGTAATTGTTGTGGGTGCCGCTTACAGCTTTGCTTTCTAAGCACATTCACAGAGTGGATTGGCACGCTTTTTTGTTTATATATTGAAGCGTTCTGTTTAAGCACCATAAGAAGTGAGAGCATCAACGGGTTTCGGTTAGAGTCAGCTGAAGTGCGTGTCTTGGCCTACGCTTATGACATTGCCCTTTTTTGTGTTCATAGAAGCAGCATCAGCGTTGCTGTAAACGCTCTGAAACGGTTTTGTAAATATAGTGCCAGTGGAAAACTAGCAAAATTGTTTAGGATTTTGGCATGGGGACTAGGAAAGCGTGCCTAGTGTGTTTGAATGCATCAGCTGGCAGACGACGCCAGCTAACTACTTGGGAGTGCCCCTAGAAAACTATGAAGACAGTGACCCTTACTGGCACAGACAGACCGCTGAACTGCGCGAAAAAGCTGAGAAATGGAAAGGCAGCGATGGCGCATTATAGCCAAATTTGGCTGCTGCGCCAATAAAATTCAAAATTCAAATTCAAAGGCAGCGGACTTTCCATGTTTGCTGGAGCATCAGTATGCAACATATTTTTGATAAACAAACTGTGGTACGTACTTCAGGTGCTGCACTGTTCGCATTGTCATGTGCAAGCCCTGCACCGGGTGTTTGCAGTGCTGATATGGGAATCGACATGGGAAAGGAGAAGCCGCACGCATCTCTTTCGGCGCGTGCGTCAGGGGGAAGGGGGGGGGGGGGGGGGGGGCTTTCTTTGTCCGATTCGTTTTTGCGGCAAGTCGCCAATCGTTTTTTGTTCTTTCGTGACGTGAACGGTCCTTTCCTGCGCACAGTGTGTCAGCTGCAGTTATCAAGGGCATTACCTGTGTGACGTCTGAACACATTTCTGTCGGAGTAATGAAGGGCTACTTCCGTGAAGTGGTTCAAGCGACCCAGTTTTTGCCTGCACGTTTCAGTACAGAGTACTTATCTAGTGTTACGCGGAAAAAGTTGTACCGTGATACCTGTGCCGTTGTACAGGACAATGTACCGTGCAAGGCCGGGCCAGGACGTGCTCAAACGTGTAAAACGAATGGCGGTACCGCCATGGGTTAAGTCGTTCTTTTTTAAGCTGCACGCGGGTGTCCTGCCCGTAAAAACGTGGCAGAAAGAGAAGGGTTTGTACATGCCATGGGGGGTTGAATGCTACCCGTGTAAAAAACCCGAAACGGTAGAACATGTGTTCTTCGAGTGCTGGGATGGAATATTTTTTTGGGACGTGCTTCAGCGGACCTTAAAAAAGGACTTCCGTCTGGACGCACATGGGATCAGGTTCCTGCCCATTGAGAGTGACAACGGGGTACCATACCACCTTGTCATGGTCCTGGCTTTGCACGGCATTTGGAAGTCGAGTATGGCGATTCGTCATCGTGACGTTGATGCCAAACGCTCAAAAGAGTATTTTGCTGATACTATGCGATTGATGATTGAAGTGTGGAGGGCTCAACATGACCCTCCAGAGTGGCTGTCCGTGATGGAGTCGCTAACGGACCTCAAGCAATTTTAACCGCTTTCTGCAAGCAAGGTTTTTGGCTAGGTGTTTTTATCGTTATTTTGTTTTTGCTTGTTTGGTTCAAGTGCTGTGTCAAAATATGGCAATAAAGAAAAAAAAAGATTCTCGCTTAGGGTGCGAGAGGTCCCGGGTTGAAATCCCGGACGAGCCCACTTATTTTTTTTCTCGTTTTCGTTCCATTTCTCACAAAAAATATGGGCAGCCCCGCCGCCCTTCCGTCCTGGCTTCCGCCTCCACATGGGGGTGCTGCCCGCAAAGGCACGTCTGGAGGATAAGGGCTTCTTTCTCCATGGCGGCGCGGGTTGTCTCCTCTGTGGAAAACGCGAGACGGCAGAACACGTCCTCACAGATTGTAACGCCGCGGCCGTCTTCTGGGACGAGCTGCAGACCGCGTACACCGAGCGATGGGACCTGTCGTGGTCAGGCCTCCGGCACTTGAGTGCGCCCACAGAGAACAAGGCGCTTCGGGACTGCGTGCTTGTCCTGGGGCTCCACTCGCTGTGGAGGGCCCGAGTGGATGCAGTGGAGTGCGCCAGGAACCCCAGGCCTACCTGGAGGCACTTCACGGCAAAGGCTGAATGGACAGTGAGCGTGTTGGGGGCATCAGATTCTGACACGGAGCTCCGCGACTCACTGCAAAAAGGATGCCAAGCACTGCAGCGCTTTAAAGAAAAAGAGATGCAGCGCTGGCAATGGCTGTGATCTTGCCTCACTAGTACTTTGTAGAGACGCTTTTCCCCTCTGAACAGGCTTTGTACATCCTTGCCCAGAGTTTACACTCATATGTGAACATGTTACCTCCACATGATTCCCAGTTCATGTACTCTGATATTACTCTGTCTCAGGATGTCATATTTTCCTGCTTGTTTGTTCGTTGTTGCCACCGCAGTCCCACTACGTTGCTTACTCTGCGGCTCAAGTGAAGGCACGCCTAAAGGTGATTGGAGTCCCTGCGGCGACAGTATGTACGCGTACCAGCATTGGTCACCGCATCGAGCGTGCCAGTGCATTATGTATATATGTATATCCTTGTAAATAAAAGGCTCGTTGGTCTAGGGGTATGATTCTCGCTTAGGGTGCGAGAGGTCTCGGGTTCAAATCCCGGACGAGCCCACTTATTTTTTTCTCGTTTCCGTTTCATTTCTCACAAAAAATATGGGCAGCCTCGCCGCCCATCCATCCTGGCTCGTTGGTCTAGGGCATTCTACTTCCGGCCACCGAAGCGTGCGGACGCAGAATCATGAGCTCCAGCGGAGCGGCGATAGCGGCTCAGCCGAGCCGCGGAAACAGGCCAACGGGAAGCGATAACGAGGAGTACCAGATTATTCTGCCGCAACTGCCCACCGGACGCATCGTTTTAAACACGGTGTTTTTGCACGGCGACGTGAAGGCCAGACCTTTTAAGGTCGAAGATTTTCGGGATGCGCTCGCACGGACTGGTCTGCTCCCCGAGGTTGTCGCCTTGGGGGCATACCAGATAAACCATGTGTGGGCAGTAACGTTCAGCAGCGCCGAAGCAACGAAGAAGATGCTCGCGGTCACGGAACTTCAAGTAAAGGGCCGGCGCTGCGTCGTCATCGACCCGCAAGATCAACAGGTCAGACTGAAGCTGCACTGGCTGCTTCATGGCGTCGCCGACGACGACATCCGGGCTGCCTTTGCGTCGTACGGCAAAGTGACCGAGGTGAACCGGGAGCGGTGGCGCGTCCAGGGCGTCACCGACAAGGGTTCTACGACGAGGACGGTGCTGCTGAAGTTGAAAAGAGGCCTCAAGGTTGACAACCTGCCGCACCAGATAAAGGTTGCAGGGGAGCTCGCCCTCGTCGTGGCACCGGGACGCCCCATGCAGTGCCTTCGCTGCAACGGCCAGGGCCATGTGCGGCGGGACTGCAAGGTGCCCCGTTGTTCCAAGTGTCGGCGTTTTGGTCACGTCGAGGCGCAGTGCGTGCCCTCGTACGCGTCAGTGACGGGACCCGCTGACAGCGAGGGTGCTACCGACCACCTTATGGATGCCATCGAGGCAGAGGAAGCAGCCGAAGGCGCTGGTGGTGGCGAGCCCTCCGAAAATACCACCGTGACCCCAAGGGAAGCCTGCCTCACCCAGGAAGTGAAAACCCCCGAGGCCACCCCAGCAACAACGGCACCACCAGAGGAGGTCTTGGGTGAACGTGACCAAAAGTGCTCGACACCCGAGCCCCCCGCTGCACTGGTGGGGCAACACCCAGAGAAGATGGACACCGACGGAGCAACGGCTTCGGCAGGGTCAGCCAAACGCCCCCACGTTGACGCTGCTGACGAGAACGACAACGTGGCTAAGAAGAACAGCGAGGAGCCGCCGGCGAAAACAACGCAGATACGGCGCCCGTCGTTCAGACCCAAGCCCACCATACCGCCCGAAAGGAAACCCCCGGAAACGCCCCCCCAACAGCTCAACGCAAGGGACAGCGCAGCAGCGGGCGGTAGCGCGTAGCCAGCTCAAGACGCGAAAGGTAAGCGCCATGCTCTCCGCCTCTCATTGAACGAAACTGTCTGACGACCTCGCCCTTAACGTAGCTACACTCAACGTCAGGGGATTGGCTGGGAAAAGAAAACAGAGCCAAGTGTACCGGCTGTTAACCGAGCATGACGTTGATGTGTTGGCGGTTCAGGAAACGAAGGTGCAGGGGGAGGCAGAGACTGAGAGCATGGTGCGGCGTTTCACGTCGAGGTACTTCGCGTGTGTTAGTCACGCAGTCGGCACTTCGGCGGGTTGCGTGCTTTTTGTGCGAAAGCTACCGGGCTTAGCTGTCCAAACCGTGACGTCCTGCTTGTCAGGCCGATTAGTGGTGTGCGATTACTCCTTTCGCAGTGTCGAGTGGCGCGTTTTGTGCATTTATGCCCCCAATTCTGGGGACGAACGTGCCGAATTTTTTGTTAGTATTAGGCAGCACCTTACCACTGATCGGCAAATAATACTATTAGGGGATTTCAATTGCGTGTTAACGGCACGCGACAAGACAAGTAAAAGGCCGTTCAAGGACGTCAGCACTGATTTGTTGTCTGAGCATATTGTGGAATTCGGTCTGGAGGATGTTGCCGAATGTTTGGAGGGCGCAAGAAGTGTGCAATACACGCACTTTCAAGGCGCTAGCCACGCCCGACTGGACCGGATTTACGTATCCTTGGAAACGGTCGCAATGTGCAGCAATTACAGTGTTTTGCCATTGTCTTTCAGCGATCATTGTCTGGTCGCGTGCAAAATAGGGCACAAAAAACGGCGGAACAATTTTATATGGGAATTATGGAAGTTAAATGAAAAGATCTTAAAAGACGAAAATTTCAGCAACATAGTAAAGGACCAAATTAGCAAAATCGAACAGGCCAGCCAAAATAATATCTTGGAAATGTGGGAACTAACAAAAGAAGCGTCAAAAATTACAGCGATCGAACGGGCCAGCTGCATAAGGTTCCAACAAAATGAAAAGGAAACGGTGCTCTGAGAATTGCTAAAAACACTGACAGAGCAAGAGGGCAAACAGCCGGGCGTGTACAAAGACGATATCAGGCAAACAAAACAAAAGCTAGAAATAATCGACGAAGAGCGCTATCATGGAGCGCTTGTACGAGCAAGAGCGGTCCAGGCGATAGCGGGGGAAAGACCTACAAAGCGGGCCTTGGGGCTCGAGAAAGCGCATGCTCGTCGTAATCATATAACCGAGATTGAATGGAACGGCGAAACTTCAGGGGATAGCAAGCACATCGAGCGTGCCTTTTTTGAGCACTATCAGTCGCTTTTTGCCTTTCGCTCTGCCGATGTTGAAAGCTTCAAGAAAGAATTCCTCAGCAACATGCCTAAGCTTGACGACGAAACGAAGGAGTGGCTACAACAACCAATAGCATTGAAGGAAGTTGAAGACGCCATTGACAATTTAAACCCAGGCAAATCGCCAGGCCCTGATGGTTTGACTGCGGCGTTTTACAAAGAATTTAAGAGTGAACTATCACCGGTATTAGCTGTTGCTTTTAATGAATCGTTTAAGTTGAAATCACTGCCACCTTCTTACGGAACTGCTCACACGGTGTTAATTCCTAAAACAGAAGATGTTGGAAAACTTAAGCAGGTTACGTCTTATAGGCCCATTTCACTTACGAACGTGGACTATAAAATATTTATGAAGATACTAGCAAGTAGGCTCCAGGGAGTGATACATAAAATAGTCGGTCCTCATCAGACTTGCGGCATACGGGGAAGGTCCATTTGCACCAATATACATAAGGCAAGGTGTGTGCTTGAGTGTTCCGATGCCATGCATGTAGGAGTCGCTGTGCTTCAGCTAGACCTTGAAAAGGCCTTTGATTGTGTATCACACGAAATATTGTTCTCTATTTTGGACTATATCAACGTCGGTTCTGTTATCAAAGAGGGGGTAGCATTGGCGTACCGGAATTGCACCACGCGGTTAGTTGTGAACAAAGCATTGGGAGCGCCCATTAACGTGCAACGCTCTGTACGCCAGGGCTGCCCCCTCAGCCCACTTTTGTTTTGCATTTATATTGAAACATTGTGTTTGCGCATACTCAAAGATGTAGAAATTCGAGGGTTCCGATTGCATGAGGCCGAAGTAAAAGTATTGGCTTATGCAGACGACATTGCGGTATTCTGTGAAAACAAGGAAAGTATCATTAAAGTAGTTGAGATAACAAAACAGTTTAGTACAATCACCGGAAGCCGTGTAAATTGGGGTAAGTGCCTGGGGTTCTGGCATGGAGAATGGCAATCAACCCCTGACACTTTTGCCAACGTAAGCTGGTTAACAACCCCCGTAAAGTACCTTGGAGCCCCACTACAGTGTTATAAAGACAGTGAGCCGTATTGGCACGAACAAACACAGGAGACTCGAGCAAAGGCAGACAAGTGGAGGGGGGCTTATTTGTCAACCTTTGCTAGGGCAACAGTGTGCAATCTGTTTTTTGTTAGTAAACTGTGGTACGTGATGCAAGTGCTCCACTGTTCGCGTACAAATGTGCAAAAGCTGCATCGGGTCCTGGCTGTTTTCGTGTGGGCCTCGAATTGGGAGAGGTGCAGCCGCACCAACCTGTTCAGGCGAATCAAAGATGGGGGACTGGGACTGGCGCACCTATTTGTGCGACAGCTTGTAAATAGATTTCTGTTTGTAAGGGATGTAAGCGACCCCTTTCTGAGGACAGTGTGTCAGGTGAGGCTGGGCAGGCTTCTCCCTGACTTTGTTGTAACCACCGGGTATATGCATGGAGGGATTTTTGGTTTTTTCAAAGAAGTCGTTGGAAGTGTTAATTTTTTGAATGCACGTTTTTCAAAAGAATACTTGA